>NW_021319518.1:8626494-8659557 GCF_001605985.2 Dendrobium catenatum | reverse complement strand
ATTACAAAAGCCGACCGCTAGACATATCTCGTTTGTCCCTATATAAATCATGACTTGAATGTAAAAGTGTGGATAGGGATTCCTGACTAATTGCTAAACTATAGACCACAGATTGTGAGAATATAAGCAAATACTGTGCGCAAGTGCCACTATTTTCTGGCGCCAACATCTATCCTGCTGCCAATCGTAGGAAGAGTAAAGAGAGCTTAAATAGGATAGTAGCATAAACATAAATCAAGAACGAACAAGGACATCGACATTTTAAATTATGACATTTTATTATAGTATCGGCTTGTTGATATATTGATCAGATATATGGGAGCCAATATTTATTATCTATAGAATGGCGGACAAAGGGGGGAAAGTTCTAAATAAAAAATAGTTATTATATTGACGTTCATCAATATTAAAAAGGTTAGAAGAATTATTAAAAATAGTTTCCGTTTTCTCTCTCTCATTACCACGAGCCAAGAGTAGCTGTAACGATAAAATTAGGAATGCCACATATAATCCCTTAGCTTAGAAGACATAAATTATCTTCCTATGGCGGTCTCTATGAAGGGTGAGGAGGATGAGCTAAAAGAGAAAACGAAAAATTCGTTGCTCGAGATTTACTCTGTGACTCGCAAAAGAAAGGATGTAAAGTGGATGAAAAAGAAATCATTATCGTTTTCATGTGCAAAAAAAAATGTTGGTGGTTTCCTAATTAATAAACTAATTTTAAAAGAAAATTACAAATAATTAAAATAGATTTTCTCTCCAATTTGGGTAGAGCCCTTGTCCTGCTCTATTAAGCTAGCTAAAAAATCAACCTTTAAACAACCTCATTTTGCGCCAAATTTTATGCTTTAATCAAATACTTAGAGGAGGATCTATACATACTCCAAGTCATTGAGTGAAGCCGGCTAAACGGCCAACATTTCTATTGCAAGCCAAAAAGGTGAGTAAAATCAAATACGCACCTTATTCTGTAGATTAATATCAGATACATTAGTAGTCCCAAATATATTTAAATATAAATGGAGTGTATTAACATCTAATACTTAACTTATCATATAAGATAACATGTAATAGTTCTGTTAACATTTTAAAAATTTTAATTAAATCATTTACTACTTAAATTAGTTAAATATTTTTAAATAAATAATTAATTAAATAATTATAACAACTCTTACGTGTTAAAATATCCTTTTTTATCATCACCTGAAAGAGAGAAATAGAGAGGAGAGGAGTAGAGAGAATTGTGTCGGTTTTTAATTTTGCATCAAAAAAAGAATTGAACAAAGGCTGCGTTTTCTTAACGTTCGGTTCTATAAATAGGTCATGAATCGCTTTGTTCCCCTCCAAAATTTAGCATAAATATTTATAGTGAGATATCCCTTCTTTCGATTAATCGTAGGCGACTTAAGTGTCGTTTGGGAGTCTCTCGTCTTTCGTTGCAATGTCTTGGCTATTTAAGTTTCAGGGTTTCCCTTCCTCCCTGTTTAACGAGGGTTTACGGGAAAAATAATGAAGGGGGTTTACCAACGCTGTGAATGGCCTTACCATAAACAATGTTCCCGTAAGAAGTATCTGCATTCAGGTTTCGAATTACGAAGAAGCCACTCTTCTTCTTACGTTTAATCTCGCCCAAGGTCGACGGCTTAATCCACCAGCAACTCGTTCTTGCAATGATTCCGCTCCATTGATGTGCGGGTTAGTTTCTTATAGTGTTGCGAGTCCCCATTTTTTGTGGAGAGAAGGTTTGATGAATCTTAATGGAGAATTGTTGCGTGAATGGAGCACCTAAATAGGTTTAAGGGGATTTTGCAAATTCTTGAAATCGGAAGTAAAGAACAATACTTTGATTAAAATATATTGCTTGTCTTAGATCTTCTTTTGTTGTACGAAACATTAAGTCAAGGAAGAATGTTTCCTATTAATCGGTTTATGTAATTTTTGTTTCTTATTTTTTTTTTTAATGATTATATGAATGCTAGCACCAAATCGACTAATATGCAAACTATTGCTGATGAGTGTTTTCTTTCTTTTTGCAGAGGCCACATGGCAAGTGGCACAATAGAAATCGAGAGTCTTTCTGCTCTTGAGAGTGGGGTAGAGGGCGGGTCTAGCTCCCTTTCGTCCTTGCTCTCGGACAAGGTGATTTATGCATTCGTTCCTATAGTTATGTGTGGGGGCTTCAGGGGATGGATATTTAACCCGTGGCCAGTGATGAACCATTAAAGCCGATGGTCTCGTTATTCGCTCGGCTCAGTGTTGCCACATTATCGTCCGCCAGTTAATTCCCACCTACCTACCGAAACAAATACCCCAGGGAAAGGATAATAACCGCGAGAAATCTTACCTGTTGTGGTCAATAATTGACCCGTCATGGAAAAAGGAAAAATCACGGGTCACAATCCATTTGAAAATGATTATACTAATGTTTTGAATGGACGGCCGTTTGTTTGTCCGCTTGATCGTTGTGCCTGGATCCATGTATTTAGTTTTTTAATGTCTTTAATGATTATCCTAAAATTTTCTCAGCAATCTTGGCTAGTTGGATTCGCCTCGTCGAGCTTGCTCGATTCAATTATTAGCATTCATTGCACAATTTTCGTAATTCAATAGTTTGGAATTAACATTCCAAAGGTGTTCACCACACAATGGAACGTTGTTTTTCCACACTGCTGCAAGGATGCATGCGTAAGCAGTAACGTGGTTTGATTTTTCTTTTTGTTGAGACAATGGCACAAAGGACCGTGGCTTACATTAGTGTTTGCTTCACGTGTGAGTCGGTTTTGTTTATAGTTTTAAAATTCCCAAATTTGTTGAGTATAATCAAATAATGTCGTCTCCAAATAATTACACTAATTGAGTTTAAAAATTTTACTTTTAACTTTTAAAATTTGAGAAAAAAGACGTAAATTGCGGCTAATTTTGATCGAGTCTGGACTTGCCTTAATACTTAATCAATTTAACAGAAATAGCACTCTCTTTTTTTTTTTGGGAAATTGAGGCATAGCCTTCATTTATAGATAACCAAAAAGGAATTGACTAAGAAGTGCTAGCAATAGAAATCCATTGAAAAGATACATATCACTACACAACGAATCAACGTCTCTATGTTCCTCTATAGGTAATACAATGCTGCGTATTTTTAGAATATCTACTAATATATTTTAATTATATTATTTATATAGAAGTTCTATACTAATATTCATCTAGATTATTAATATTATCTATAGTATATTAATTGAGAAGTAATTGTTGCCATGCTAGCATATAACGTGGGGAGTGTAGGTGATCACCAGAGAGAATCTCGTTTTAGAGACGTTAGCAAAGAGTTTATTTTCCGAAGAGCATTCCACAAAAGCAAAAGAGAAATGAACAACCGAGTTTTTATGTGAAACCAAATAGGGAAAAACAGGTGGCCTCGCCCGTTGCAAAGTTCTCAATCATCAGTATTCTATATGTTGAAGTTATCATTAATGGTGGGATGTAATCGTCCAATCTATCCATCTAAATCTAAGTCTAATTAATGAAGCGGATTTCATTGAGGTCGAACACAATCTACTGTTTCCTCAGAAAGTTACATAGCTTCTGGAAATTCCCGGGCACATTTCCGAAAATCCCAGGCGAAGAGTTCCGGCGTATCTTCAATTCGGCATAGGAGATTGAGTAGCCAGAAGATGCGGTCAAAAATTTTTATGGTGAGGTATTCTTTCTTCTCTGAATCCTCTCTCTCTTCTCCCTGCTTTGCGATATTCTTCGCTACTTCTCTTCTAACTTCTCTAGCATAATTCTCTAGTCGAGAAGAATGAGTGAGAGCTCGTATTTATAGTTTTTGTTTTCATGGGAGTGGCAATAATGAGCCTACGAAATAGCGACAATGTGAGACACATCAGTGGCGAATAGAGGAGTGGATATGAAAATGATAGACAGGCACCAGATTATAAAAAGACACCACATCCTACGGCTCGCTTTTGCACACCCATTCGTTGATCATTGGGGCTTATATTGTATGTTGAAATTCGGGCGATCTTGAGCCTCGGTTGTGTATTACTCTGCGTCGCGCCGCTCGATACGATATAAAGCTCTGTATTAAAATCGTAAGATTGTAGGTAAGATGGTGAACTCAATTTGATCGTGTGTTCTGCATCGAAGCCGACTCGAATCACCCATAGGGCTCGGGTCCTTGGATTCGAACTGATGGTTTATGTTGGGCTCTGTGGTCATTTGGGTTGGATCCTTGGTGTTCGTTGGGTTCGTATTTTGCCGAGGATCTGCTCATGTTGTTTAACTAGGTAGAGGCTGGACGCTGAAATCGGAGTTGCGTGGAGCTCCGGAATTAATTTTCGAGAGTTCCAACGATAGTATTTGCCACTCGGAGACGTATCGTCGCCTGCACGATCAAGCTATATTTTGCTTGAATGATCCGTATCTATATGATAACCCTATATATATGATGATGTATTATATTTATATATATATATATATATATATAGTAATATATATAGTATATATATAGAGTTAGAGCATAAATAGTATATATGTGCTCTTGAGTTGATATATATATAGTAATTATAATAAATTTAATATTAACATGTTTGTTCTTAGTCAAATTGACAATATACAAGATTTTAAATTAGTCTCCGTGAGAAGCAATACCCAGCGGGTGTTTGGAAGTAAATGAGCTCGTCCGTGTTTCACCGACGCGTTCACTTTTATGGAGGATATTCAGATTGGGCGTATTTTTTTATTTAATCTTAGACCAAGTTGAGCGTAAACCATGGTCCGAACTCCGCACAGAATTTTTCGCCGGTGCATATTGAGGCTAGTGCTTGGTATTCATGAAGACCTTTCAACAACAGGAAATTAAAGCCATTAACTATCCGGTCTGATTCAAGGACAGTTAGTATGTTATTATCATTTTTTTTAACCTGGCTCGCTTTTTGACCACTTGCTTATGTTTCTATTGGCTATTTCGGGGTTCGACACGCATACTGTGACTCCGAAATTGACACCTAAATAGCATTGCACGGAATATAAGTTAATAATTTGAATAGTAATCACATGTATAAGTATTAAGAGTAATCGTAACTTATTCAAGGAAGAATATTATCAGGCACTAATTATTAGTTTCTTATATTAATTCGAACCCTTTATACATATCTATCTTGCCATGCCATGCAATTATCTTCTTTTCCAAGAAAACGTTTTCCACCGGTTCTAGGAGAGAACGTGAGCGCGCAGAGATTCGGCGTAATAGGACACCAACAGTGTTGAAAAATCATGTCTATAATTTGACTTTCAGCTTACCTGTGACAAAGAACATACTGCTACAAGTGAGAAATTTCTTAGACAGCCTACGAAGTTATCCTCACCGTTAGATATGCTGGGCTCGAATTATTAAAAAAAAAAAAGATAAACAAGCATCTTATTTGCCCGGCAACCTTTTCTTTCCTACCTCCCTCAACCCATAGTAACGAAATCTGGTTCGGCCTGAGGTTTTTTTAAGTTGCTTAATCATCGACATTCAGCTCATAATTCTTTTGTAATTTGTGCAGGGCGTCTAAAATAATAAGATCTGCTTTGACATCATACGGTGGATATCAAAGACGAACCTACGAGGGTCCGAGACCGTATATTTGCATATAAAAGCAAGAGGTTTAAGCTTTTAAAATTGCACATATAATTCTAATTCGGGCCCCATTCCATTAACGTAATGATGGCCGTACTCTCCTCAAAACCACCACGGATTGAATCCTTCTAATACCGCTAAGTTCATTTTCTCATTTTCTTAGCCGTTTTCGTCTTTCAGTGCTTCTATCCCGTACGTTTTTTTGTTTTATCTAAGATTTCAATATAACTGTTCAAGCTCTCTATCTTGGAGATGCATTGTGAATGCATTCTAAAGGATAATGTATAAGCCACAGAAGTACCTAGAGAACTGAGTTGTTCGATGAGCTAAAAGATGGCGCCTGCCTCCGCCGCCTGTTTAGATTCATGGGCTCCAATTTATAATTTATTAGCTTATAATTATTTTGCGTCCTAATTGCTGGAAAAACCATGTTGTGTTTACGGTTCGATGGCTCCAGTTTCTTTAAAAGGATAAATCTTCCGGAAGTTTGGGTGCTGACCTCGTTGGCATTTAACTTGTAAAGACCTTTGGATAAAATATTTAACATTACAATTATAACATTTATTAAAATTTAAAAATTATCCTCTTTTCTCTTTTTTCTTTTTGCATTTTATCTCATTAAGACGTAATTGCTGCCAACTGGTTGGTACTGTGCTGTGCTTATATTATAGCTTTGTATATTCTCCAAATTATGATCTTTAAGGGCAGATAATTTGATACTAAGAAAACTAAAAGATTATTTATATTATTTATTAACTTAAGTAACTTTTGTTCATTTTTCCTAGATTTTATATATATTTTATCAATGCTGTTAATTATTATTGATATTTGCAACACAATTACCTAATCTGAGTGGGCGGGCTCTAGTCAAAGTTCAATATTCAGCCGGGTTAATTAATTACTCATAGGTTTCATGTCCGGAGATGGACTTTTTTTATTATTTTCTCCCTTTAAAGATAAATTTTTTGGCGTATAAAATTTTTAATAGAAGAAGCCCATAATAAAGGTGATAACAATCAAATGCACAATCAGAATAGGTAAATTTTTAAGCAGGTATTATAAGAAAGTCATACAGTATTTGATAAAAAAATAATTTAAAAAATAGGCAAGGATGTCGCCCTAGATGCGTGTTCTATATTTTGTGATTTTAAATAAACTATCAGATATAGAGATGAGAGAATATATAGATTATATAGAGTGACTATGATCAGACTTTGGGCTGAGTCCAATTTGCAGCTGGTTCTCCGACGGAAATGACATCAGAGTAACTTATTTTAGAAAAAAATAAATACTATATGTATATTTAATATATAGACAGATGCAGAGTTAAACGGGCGACTTGCGTATAATAAAATCCAAGCTATTATATAAATGTTGGTAGACGTTGAGATATGTCGAACATAATTGAAATAAAATAGTGAAATAAATAATATCTATTATATATAAATATACATGAAATAAATAATGATTTAAAAGATATATAAATTATTTGTTCACACAAAAGATAATATAATTATGATATTTTAACTTTCCAGCTTTAAGTTTAGAAAATACCTTTTTTTTGTGTAGGGCATTGTTATATTGTGATTATTTTGTCACTATGCATGCCAGTCCGAATTTGAAATACTTTTTTGTAACGGTCTAGCTCTATTAAAAATACGAAAATTAAAATTTTAATACTGTCCAAATATATAAATTAATCAAAGTTTTTTTAATGGAATATTAATGGTTTAAAAATTACTGTTCACTTTCTATTAAAAAATAATAGAAATTTGATAGGCTGTCATAACATTAAATTTTTCGAGTTTTTACCACTATTTTTTATTTTAATTATTTTTTTAAGTATATATTCCATTAATTATATTTTATATCCTTTTGTTCTATATTTTATATTTATTTTTTTCAGGTATATTTTATTTGGTTATGTTATGTGTGTTCGAAGCGGGAAGCCACTTACAATAAGTATTTTTTTTTTTTTAAAATAGCCATATGTTTGAGTTCGGCGATAGAGACATGAGACTCAGCAAGTCGAAGTCGAGCAGAGTAACCGTTATTATGGCGACTTGACCAATTTTAAAATTTTTTTTCGTACTTAACTTTTAAATAATTTTACATAATACCTATGGAACTCATGTCCTCCTACGGCGAAAAGCGGAATTCAAAAACAGCAACTGAACCATAATGCGATGTATGCCTACGTGGAACGGGTCCGCACATTCGTGAAACTACACACTGCCATTCCTCCGTTATATTAATTATTTCACGTGGTTATATAGAGAAAGCCAGATACACGGTACGCCACAGTCAATAAATTATTAAAGCGGACCGACTTGCAGTATGAAACTCCATCGTCTAAGATTTGGCTTAATAACTTCAGAGTAGTCCACTACATACAACATATCGTTACAGTATGTGTCACCCACAAATTATCGTATCTGACACTGACACACGGATCTTGATGCATATCTGAATAATACTTTCCCCCCCCCCTTTAAAAATAAATCTGAGACCATCCAGTAATTAAACGGATTTTCAGCAAACCTATAATAAAATTGAAGCGTCTCGAAATAACGAACCAAACTACCCTAATTCGAACCTAAGTCAACCAAATGGTCCAAAATCAAGACTCACAGCAATTTCGGAAAGTTTCGCACATAAAATTTGAATTAACCAACTGATCTAACGCTGTCATCTTAAGCGAATCGAGCGGTTCCTGACGAAGATTGAATCAAACCGAGACCACAGAATTCATCTCAAGATTCTGATAATCACTAAGAGAATTCATGTCGACTAGTTAAACGATCCAAGAGTAACAACAAGGGGATAAATATCAGGACGCTCCCATTCAACCACTCTAAGGTCGTCGATTTCTCCATATTGTACGGGGGCATTCACTATAAAAATCACTCTAAATAGACTCTCTATTCTTCACATAAAAAGGAGGAACTAAGGAGAAAATTTGGCAAGCTCTCTTACCTTGTCGACCACTCATCGGAGATTGTCTTCCCGGACTTCCGCCGCACGTTGTAGCCAATTCCCATCGGGAGCCCACTAATCTACGCGCTGCCAGTCTTCCGGAAGATGTACCAGCGTTCCAAGCCAATAGATCGTGCGCCACTACTGGGGTTCTTCCCGACCACGCACTCCCAGGACTTCTGTTCTGCCTATCCCCGACACACTAGCCGGGTGGCTTTATACTTCGTATATTGTTTGACCAAACCCACCAGGGCAGTCTCCTGTTAACCTGTGAAAAGGTCGAACCCACATGTTTGGACGTCCTTTCGATCATTGTTCGCTGGGCTATACGCTTTCTGACCTTATCTATTGACCAATTTTTTTGTCTTCCTAGACCTTCCCGTCTCCCATCGACTGACGAATTATCATACAACCACGCCAACGTATGAGTTCTTGTTGACTCTATCGCTGCCGAGTACCAGATCTTCTACTCAGTCGTCACCCGCCAAACTACCGTCCTAGTCACAACCACCTGTTCTGACTATGGTTCACCCTTCGGACCACTCGCGTTCTTATTTATGTATCGATCTTATGTTCAGAAACCGTCTCCGAGCTGACTATTGATGTGCAATAGCGGGTAAGCACGTTCTTCGGCCGATCAACATCATCCTCACAGACTACTGAATTACCTGCCGACCACCACGGATGAAACAATCGATACACTGATTCTCCAACAGTACCCACCGAGAGGAACTTATTACCCCTCTATAATTGCTGTAATTCTCCTATACTCGCGAGCCAGAGGGCCTTCCTTTCTCAAGAATATAATAAAGAGTGCAATTTCTCATACATCAGAACAGAACTCCTCCAATGACGTGAATCTAGAATGCAAATTTAATGTAATGGTACTTAATTTAAGTGTTCGATGTAGTATGCGTAAAATATGCATGTAAACTATCAGTAAAAGTCACTTTTCTTGTATAACAAAATGCTCATTGTACTTTTTTTTTTACTTTCAGATGAACATTTACATGAATATTTCAAAACTTTTATATAAATGTCGTAGTTGCCAAAAATCCTTTAATTCAACAATCTACTCGAAAATTCATACGGTAAAAATCTACAATTGAAAACTAGATTTCATATAGGCAAAACATCCATAATAAGTACGATATTTAAAAATCACACTGTGAAAAATTTGTAAAATTTGAGAAAAAAATACATTTTTTGTTAATATTTTTTATAAACTTATTGGAATTGAAATCTGAGAGACAAGAATCTAGGTGTCAGCATGGAGCTCTACAATATTTTAAATTAGCCTACTATAAGAATCTCGGACCTTGGCCTCCAGATTCCTTCCATCTCTTTCTCAATCTTCTTTCCCTTCCCCTCATCCCTTCTTCAACAAGCTTGGGATGGTGGTGAAATGAGCAAGTTAAATGAAATATTTTACTATTTTGGCCTACTACCACGGCGCACAACTTTTCCAGCACTGCAACACTCCAGAGAATATATGAATATGCTCACCTGAGGCCTAGTGCCACAACAGAGTTTCCTAGCACCGCAGTGTTTGCCAATTTTTTTTCTAAAAATTAGAGATCTCAGTGTCGGGGCATCACATCCCGTAGCGCCGCGACGCCCATAAAACAAAAATCTAAACTTGGATTTTTCTCATTTTTAATCTCAAGCCTTGGTTACTCTACCCATTCAATATTTTAAGACTCATAAGTACCATTTAACTTAAAATTGATGATTAGTTATATAAAATTGCCTAAATTTGATGACGGATACTGCAATTTCTCTCCTTCCTCTTTCTCTCTCCAACTCTCTCTCTCTCACTTTCGCTTTCTTCTCTCTCCTATTCTCTCTCTCTCTCTCTCTCTCTCTCTCTCTCTTCCCTCTAATAGTTGTTCTCTAGAAAGAGAAAATTAAAGAACACAAAAAGCAAAAGAAAAAATCAGCGGGCAGCGGGCACGGGGCGCGGGCTGGCACGCGGCGGGTAGAGGACAGAGGCGGGATTTGAAATTTTTTGAATTAAACGGGTTCGCGGGTTGACCTGGCAACCCGTCGGGTTAACCCGAACCCGACCCGTTTTTTAAACGGGTCAATTTCTGGAACCTGAACCCGACCCGTTTTGAAATCGGGTCGGGTTCAACCCGGATTTTCCGGGTCGGGCCCGGGTTAGGTTTTCGTGTCGTGTCAAATATTAACACCCCTACCTAATATACGTGCAATATGAAATCATACAAATTTCACAAAAGAAAATTATCAACAATAGATTCTTAGCTAAAACCCCAAAAAAATCTTCTACATTTTTTTTTCTTTCTTCACCTCATTTTTTTGATAAATTATTTTGTACGGGCACCGAACGGAAAGAACAGTCCAGTTTGTCTGTGTACAACAAATTACGCTTTTTTACTGTTCATACTATGCCTTTATTATTCACAGAGACAAAATCATACCGTTCTTCCCGTCATGCATCCGCAGAGAACAATCTCTTAATTTTTGCCACTGCCTGTGCTTCTGCAGCTTCACTAGATTTCCACCTACAGCTATGGTGCATTAATAGCATAAACAGTAAAATAAAAATGTAAATTTTAGAAAAATAAAATGATATGTATAAATAGATTTATGTATAATATTGTTTCTATAAGGTCTTATATGTCAAAATAATCTAAATTATTTCTATAAGCTATTATATGTCAGAATAATCTAAATGAAGTGTACTATATTATAAAAATAATTTTGTAGGATTTTGAGATACACGAAAAGTGCGGTATAATTTCATGGAAATTTTTAAGCGTATCTTATTGCTATTTTTTGGGCATTACATGAGCTATAAGCTCATGTCCATGACGTCTTATAACGCTGATAATATATTTCATTTTTAGTAGGGGTGTCAAAAAATATCTCGACTCATCAACCAGACCCAAAGAGTTCAGGTTCGAGTTCGGAATCCTAAGATGTTATTGAATTCCTTAGTAAATAGGGGACTTATAAAGAAAAAATAAAAAATAAAACGATTTATCACAAAAAATTATAATTAAAATGATGCCCTCTATGGCAGGAAGTTGAATATATACTAATAGAGGACCTAAATAAGATAAAACAAAAGAAACTTTTGAGCACAAAGTTGAGAATTAAAATGATATTAAGCTAAAATCAAAATCACAAATAATAAAAATGAGATTGATTACGAAAATGAGAATAACATTAAACTTATAGGGGGCTTGCAATGAACTTATAGAACTCGTCTATGGGTAAAAATAGAATTATCAAAACTCTTTCAACTTGAAAAAGTTTTAAGAACTCTCTAGATTGAATTGGACTTGGGGCGAAAAGGAACTCGAGGGCTCTATTTATAGAGAAATTATTTCATACAGAGTCCGGATGTAGAGATACGTCCGGACATCCACTTAAAATTTGACACGTGAAATGCACTTTGGTTGCATTTTTTTGTGCGCTTTACTTATGCTTTACATGTGCTTTAGTTGCGCTTTGACTATTCTTTTGTTACGATTTTTTATTGCGATTTGCCTACATTTTTTATGTGTTTGGCTTAAAGTTCTACCGACACATTAAATATATAAAATAAAAAATAAATTCAGTTGAATATTCATGAGTTCACTCCACGTGCCAACGTTTTATTGGAGTCCAGATGTACACCTACGTCTGGACTCAGCACGAAATAATTTCTCCTATTTATAACATAAAAATTTGATTTTTTTTTTTGGGGCCCATTTAACTAAAACTGATTAGTGTGAAATAGAGCGCACAATTTGGTCATTATCCAAGTCAATTGGGGATTTAATTTGGACCATCCAGTGTATGCTTTCTAGAAGAGAAAAAAAAGACCAAAGATTCCTCCTAAAATCTCTAAATAAGTCATATTCCAACACACTCAGGAAAGATTTTCAATATATAGAAGTATTGATCGCCTGATCTCACCTTTCTAGTTTTTTATTGCTCTCAATTTTTGGTCATTCATCACTTGATGTTTTACCATGGCCTAAATCTTCATTGAAGCTTGTGGACTATTGATATCCAACTCCCATAATTGTCTAACTTTTGTTGCCATCATATGTTCTAGTAAACTCCAACATCTTAAAACTCCCTCCACCATCACCTTATGTTTGATTCTCAATATACTGGTTTCATGACTTCTCTAATTTTAGGGTATTGTGATTCTTTGTAATCTTCTACTTGCATTGCATTTTAACCAGTCTGATTGCGTGTGTAATTTTCATTCAAAGTTTAATTAATAAATCCTCTCTCTGCTACTACAAAATTTTCATTCCTATTTAGTTTCCACTTGTTCGATCTTCTTCACCGGCTTCTCCAATGGGTCGTGTCTCCTCCTTAAAGGAGAATGACCTCTCTCAGTCATCCATTGCCCAATGATTGTTACTGCATAATGACTAAGAAGAATGGCTCATCAACGATCAAAATCCGACAACTGCCATCGCCCTATGTTCACCTCTTTGAAACATCTATCGTCAACTCCAGCATCTCCAAACTCCCACCAATACCTGCACCACGAGAGAGGCTCCATAGAGTTCAAGCATCAATATATTTTGTAATATCCTCTAATTTTAATGAAGGAGCATCCTTTATAATTTTATATTATGACTAGTAAAAATAATGTATGTATTTTAATGGATAATGATCAGGTCATAATAAAAATATTCGCAAATTTCAACAATTTCAATTAAAATAAATCTTATAATTCTTTCTCTTCTTATATTCTGATGCAAAAGTTTCTCTCTTATGCATTGAATTTAACAAATCTGATTATATCTGAAATTTTCTCTGAAGCACCATTACCACAGCGATAGACATACCTATTCTGATATAATTTTCTTCATTCAACCGAACTCCACAGTGGACATCCTTTCATTCAGAAAATTAATAAAATTATTTAGAAAAATGGTGCACAAAGTGTCCAATTTATCATGTCCATATTTAAACAAAGTAAAATGCATCAGATAAAAAAAAAAGAAAAAAAAAGAACAAATTAGTAGTTTTTAAACGTATATATATGAATTCTTTTTGCATAATCCTTTAAGATTATGAAGCTTAGGCCATAAATTTATAAATATAAATTTTATCAAAATTCATAGCAAAAATCATTACATATCTAAGAAATTTATTATTCTATACGTCTACAGATAAGTTCAACAGTGCTGCTACAAGTGAATGTAGTCATTCAAATAAGATTTTATTTGGAATTGACTTTTTTTCTGCTTCTTAAAATATCTTTTTAGTACAAAAAATTTTATACTAAAAAACTGCTTTAAGCATAAAAAAAAATCGTCCCGAACAAAGCCTAAGAAGTCCTCTCATAGCTTTCGAAACCACGAAAGGAACAAAAGCACATACTGAGTTCGGATAGTAGGATGGATGATTGCTGATTGAAGAAAAAGCAGCAGCAGCCATTCACTCCATACAGACTATGGCTTCATTTGAAACAACTTTAAGTCGTTATTTTTTTCCACTTTATAGAAATTTTTTACTAAAAAATAGCTTTACAAAACAATAAAAAAGCTGTCCCAAACAAAGTTTATAACTCATTGCTTTTCAGAATCTGAAAGCCTGTTTAACCAATGCAGACCAAGATCGCATCCAACTTCTGCAGCAATCCGAAACTGCTCTTTTGCCATCTCCACTGCATCTTGTTTCTGCCACTTTACTTCCTTCTTCCTCGCACCACCAGTGGAAGGGCTCCTGCTTGAATTAAACCTCATTATAACTTCTGGAACTTCATATCCTGTGATGCCAAAAGCTGCTGGTTAGAACCATAAAGAGTGTACTACAACAACAACAACAACAACATCAAGCCTTTATCCCACTACGTGGGGTCGGCTAGATGAATCTTTTTTCTCCATTGTGTCCTATTAAAAGTCAAATTCTCATTTAAATTTAATAAAGAAATGTCATTCCTAATATTTTCTAACCAAGTCTTTTTAGGTCTGTCTCTACCTTTCTTAACATAAGTCAAATCTAATACCTCTACCCCTAACAGGGTCATCGGAAGGCCGCCGTTTTATGTGACCAAACCATCTAAGACGACTCTCTCTAATCTTATCTTCTACTAGAGCTACTCCAAGCTCATTTCGTATCCTATCTCTAAGGGTAAAGCCACTCATCCACCTGAGAACCATAAAGAGTGTAAGGACAATATGTAAGTGATGTGAATTGAACACCAGAGCAGTTCATCTGTTATGTTTCAGATCACAAACAATAAACTGTGCAGTAAAAACTGTTAGGTACCTTTTAAAAGGAGCGAACCGTAAGCAATTGCAGCTCCAGCATGGCCCTGTAGATCAAGTAGGAATTCAAGAAGAAAGAACAAGGAGCAGTAAATTGCAAATTGCATCATAATTCAGATGAAAGGCTCAATGAAAACAACTGTATGTGTTCCAATTCATTTGCTAGAGTTCCATGGTGAAGTTCTTTTTAGTTGATGGTGTTGGATAGCCTTTTAATGAGATAAAATAGTTGCAAATGATTATGAAACTTTAGTTTGATATCTAAGGATGTGATAAGAAGTTTGTGGTAGGAATGTAAGGGGTTTAGATGAATTTAGTGGAAGAAATTTCAAGACTAGTCAAATTTGGCCTCATCTGAAAGATCACTTTAGGGAATGCATTTTAAGTTAATTAAATGATTAGAAATGATGATGGATAGCCAGATTAGGATATGGAGTAATACATTGGAGTGCATGATAAGGTTTGGAAAAGTTTAAATGGGTGTCAAGGGATAGGGAAAAAGACTAGGCCATACTCTTGCTCAATTTGGCCGACAACCATGGGTGCGGTTTTGATGCTTGGGTAGGGAGGCGTTGGTCTTACGATAGTGAAGGGGACATCGGAGCTTGGAAAGTCTATTAGAGACGTGGCCGTTGATCTATGGCCATGATCGAGTCGATGTATTTTTAAGTCGTATTATGTAGTTGTCTTTTATTATTTTATGTTTGTATTTGCTTTTGTTATTTTTCACTTTTACCCCTTACTTAAGGGAGGTTATGTGTATGCCCAAAAGGCATTGTCGTCTTTTATTTTTGAGTCCTTTGTATGAGGTTATATATAGCCCTTATGTTCCCTTTTGATGCTTAATGATTGAATAATAAAATTTCATGCACTGTGAGTTCTTTAGAGAGCTTGAAAGCGTTTGGGAGAGAGAACCCTTGGAGAGGGAATCGTATCATCCGCCAGCCTTGGAAGAGTCCGGGCTCATGGCTAGTTCGTCGTATTTTCATCTTCCTCCCGCCCCTTTCCCTTTGGTTTTCCCGCCATCATTGCTTGCAATCACTTCTTTCCTAATTGAGTTTGACTATTTTAGGTAACTCAATTACTTTACAAATTCAAATTTATTTGAATTTGAAAAGTTACCTAAAATACCAATCCTATTAGGAAGGTTTCCAAATCCCTTCATATTTGAGTTTTATTTTAAATTGGGATGAAATATCTCTTCCCAAATTTAATTCTCTACGTCAAGGAAGCATTAAATGCTTCCTTAAATCCCTCCTTAGTCCCCCTATGCCGCCGGCCCCCATTAAATCCCTTCTTGGATTTATTTCCTAAAATCAATCTCCACTCTTGGCAATAATTCAAGCCATCATACCCTTTTCTTGGCCGAAATTTCCAAAAAGCCCCACCTCCTTACTACTTTCCAAAATCCCCTCTTTAGTTTTGGAAATAAATCTCAAGCTCCCCTTCCCTTGCCGCTGCCCCTCTCTCTCTCTCTCTCTTTCCCTTCCTTAATTCCTCTCAATCAAATGGATTAATTAAGGAGTTGTTTGAATTAAATTCCCTCCACAAAATCTGAACCAAAATTTAATCCCCTAGCCTCCTTCATTGGCCGGCCACCCCTTCTCCACTTCAACTCTTGAGAAAAACTTCTTTCTCTCTAGTGGCGTCTTCAAGGGAAGCAACCACGATCTTCGTCCACACATCAACCCTTTGACACCAATGCATGGCCGATCCGGAACTTGACTATGAATATGCGTACGACGAGCAAGGGAACGTCAACATCCTCCACTCCACCTTTGACTTTAACTCGGAAGTCGATAACTCCATTAAAGAGTACGTGGACCGCATCATCTTGATGCTTTCGAAAGCCATCGACGAGCAACTTGCCAACGTCCAGTGACAAATTGTTTCAAGACAACAACAAGGGTGAGCTTCTTCCCTCTTCATTTATCTTTTTTAATCCGCTAATCTTGTAGGTGGCGATTTCATCGCAAAGTTCTCGTGCTTCGCCCTCTGCCTCCCTTAATAAACATAGGATTTGAGTGTACTTTCTATGTTGCTTTTCTCAATGTTAGATTATGTATTTTTGTTGAATAACTACTTAATTTGTATGTTGTTGAAATTCTAAATTATTTTGATAATTCAAGTGCTTAGCATGTGATTTGGCCTAAGCATAACTACCCCTCTTACATTTTCTATTTTCAATTAGTAGCTAATAGTCTTAATTGTTATTTGTTCTTTTTTAAATCGTACAAATTTTTATCGCATTCATTTAAAAGCATTATAGTCCTGCATCATATAGGCTTACGATATTAAAAAATGTGTTAGAAAGGTTGATAGTATATGTTTAGAGAAGAGTAAGAAAATTTAAAGATAAAAAAAAACCATATATCTCACCAAAGAAAATGTCAGCCCTTGAAACCATGAATCCTAAGGTCTACTGAATTAACCATTTAGGCAAATTTTTAATCAATTCTTAGATATTTGACTTAAATTTCATGATATGATTTTGAGAAAAATAAAAAAGATGGATGAGAGGAAAATAGCTGAGAGAGAGTGAAAGTTAAAATCCATATGCAAAAATGAGAAAAAAGGTTGAGGTGTAATGAATAAAAAAGCATAAGACTAAAAAAAAGATAATCACCTAATCTTACAAAAAAAAACTCTTGAAGCCATCAAGCAACAAGAAAATGAATATTAATTCTCCACCAAACTATATCATTCAAAAATAAAATTTCATTGCATTTCAGTTCCCATTTCTAAGCAAAAAAAAACCTTAAACTTCTTTTTTTTAATTTAAGATTGGAGAGAGAGAGAGAGGGAGAGAGAGAGGGAGGGAGAGATTGGCCATTTAAAGAAGGAAATTTTGATTAAAACTTCTTATTTTTTATGGTCCTTTGAGGTGGCCGACCAAACAAGATTTCAATGTCATTTTAAAATACAAAAATAAAATAAAATTACTTTTAAATAATTTCAGCATTGGGCCATAGCATGGGCCTTGAAAGGAGATCTGGTTCATGAATTTTTGCTAGCTTGAGCCTTGCCCTTGCTCTTGTAATGGGTCCAATGGGTTTATTTGAATTATCTACTTATTGTGCTACAAGAACTTCATGAACTGATTTTGTTTAGCATTTCAATTTGACTTCTAGAAGATGTACCATGTTTCATGCATAAATTCTTTTACAAGAACAATAAGATTAAAGAATTGGAGGAGCTAAGAGGGAAATTTATGATTTTCTTTCCCTAACCAGTCAAAAATGATAAAGAAAAATACAGGGAGGAGTGGAAATAGACATGTCTAAAGCAATTTCCAGATCTAGAAGACCCTCTTGATAATGGTTCAGACGGCTCCTTGCTTGAATTAGTCCCAGATACGCTACTCTGGGAACCACTGTGAGTTTGTTACTTGGGCTTTGTGAGCACACACAAGGTTACATATAAAGTAAAAGTAAAATGGAGCACATGAGGAAGAACGCGCCCCTTTGGATGCCACCTGAAGAAGAGGAGGCAGCATCCCTAGAACCTAAAAACGAGGGGATAAGTAGTATCCCATATTCCCTCACCATATTTTCTCATCTAATTTTATTTTTATCTTTATCCCTTGTATCTAGCATGGTAATTCCTCAACTTAAGGTAGATGATTAGGACTCCTATAGTCTATAAATAGAATATTCTTGACGTTGTTTTTCATACAACAAAAATTTAACAAAATTAGTTCACAACGTGATCAACCTCTCCCTCTCTCTCTCCCAGCCATTAATCTCTCAGCCTCCCTCTCCCTCTCATAACTCTCTCCCTTTTTTCCCTTCAGCCTAGACTTTTAAGGAAGAAACTTCAAAAAGATTACAAGGTACGGGATAACTGAACAAGGCAAAAATTAATTTTATGTATATTTCTCCTTCCTCCTAAATCTGATAACGATATCCTACCTTCACGGAATAGCCTCAACAACATCCTGAGATCATAAAATAAATCTCAAGTCACGAAAAGTATAGATGAGATATTGAACTATAATTCGAACTACAGGCACGCTAAAATATCTTTTCATGTCCTATCTGGGTTTGGTACCCCTGGAAGAGGACGATGCTACATCTTTCATTATCTAACTAAAAAATTAGATGGCATAATTCTGTCAATTTGCATAGCATGGGTGAATGATAAAATCATATAAAAAAACCTTTTCAGATGCTCTATGGAAGCACCACATTGCCGAAGCAACATCTCTCTTTACACAATCTCCAGTCAAATAAACAGAGCCAAGAAGATATAAAGCCCCTGGATGAAGCTAGAACAAAATGGAATGTTAAATGGGCTTATTTTAAATGCAACAGAATTTAGACTTAGGAAAACAATTAAAACAGGCAGTCCGCGTTTACCTGGTCAACTGCTTCCTCTATATAATAGAAAGCCTGCTGATCTGACTTCACATACTTATTCTGTAAATGCAATGAACAGTTTCAGATTGTGTAAAACATAAAAACTGATAAAATAAAAAAGAATCTAAGGATTAGTTAGTAAAATTCTATCTAGTAAAGATCGACAGGTACAAGTGAAAATTCTAAGGCTGAGAAGTTTCATTTCATTTGCCATTATCTCACAAAACAAAGTTAAACAAGCAAACAAACAGCTAAAGAATAAAATGACTAGAAGAGTTCATAGTGAAGTTAAAACAAATGTTATGCTGGATGTCTAAGGAATTAAGGTTCACCGTTCACTAGTCTAAAAGACTTCAAAATCTGAAAAAGAGTATAGATTTCTGCGGTGTTTATGATTAACACCATAAAACAAAAACCAGCATGCATCAAACTTTATAAGATCTCAAAAACACATATAAATCAATGTCAAATAATTTAAAATGAAGAACAATGAGAGAATCACCCATGGTAAGATCCAAGTCTCACATCAGTACAAAGAGAATCATCACCCAAAAGTTATCATCAAAACTTCCAAAAAGCTCAAGATTCCATATCCAAGAGCACACACAGGACAAATGGGGGAAATTATTAGGTGCGGAGACCGGACGCAGCTCTACATCCGGACTCCAATAGGAAGATGTCACGTTGCGACCCGACGGCCTGACTCGATGCAAATTCAATTATTTAGCACGTATTTTTCCATTTACCGTGCAGCCCAACAACCCGACCCGAACCGGAGGTAAAAATTCATCCTTATTAGTTTTTATTGAAACGTTGCAAATTAAAACTCGCACCCTTTTGGTTTACCTTGTCTAGTTTCAGCGGGTGCTCATCTTTGTTTGGAAATTCATTTTTTTTCCTCATCACTTTCTTGCTGGCATTGAAGTCATGCCTAAGTTCCGTAATTTCTTGCTAGCGTTGAAGTGTTTGTTGTAATTTTTCTGTAAATAAAACTGTATTTTTAAGGGTTTAGGATTTTTGTTTTATAAATTCGAAGTATTGTAGAAATAATTGTCACACAATGAAAATTGTTGTTACTGTTGTGTACCGAGTAGCAGATTGTGGTTCTGTACCGAGCATTGCATGTCAGCTCGTTGCTCGGTACCATGCTCGGTACTATGTTCGGTACTTTTTAGGATTTTATTATTTTATTCGAATAATTGTATAAATCATTGTCACACAATGGAACTATTTTAATATAACCGAATGTTTGTTTGGAAATAGCATTTGTAACTCGATTTAGGGTTTGTGGTTCTGTACCGAGCATGGAAGGGAAATGCTCGATATTTTTTTATTCATTGTCGGTACCATTCCCGGTACTACGCTCGATATTTCTCTAAATAAATGTCTAGGGTTTTGATTTCGTGCGCTCGGTACTGCTTGGTACCGCTCGATACCATACTCAGTACTCTGCATGGTACTGAGCGGTACTTTTTTATCCAGTGCTTACTGATTGTTTCCGCTCAGTATTTCTCTAAATATATTTCAACTGTTTATTTTGTTGTTATTTTACTTTCGCGCGCTCGGTACCGCTAGGTATCAAGCTCGGTACTTTGCATGGTATTGATTTGTACCTTTTGGTCCAGTGCTAGGTACCATGCTCCGTAATTTGCTAGGTACCATGTTCGCTATGTTCGGTATTAAGCTAGGTATCGTTCTTCCATGTTATTAAGAATCACAATTATGCAGGGATATTCTTTAAAGATTCGTTTATGCTGCAAAGCTTCCACGTTTAGACAAATTTGTGATCATTTGTGAAGTACATTCGACCAACAATTTGTTGATGTTTTGATGCCGCTACACCTTCATCACTTCCTCTCATTTCCTGCTTTCCGTCAGAATGTTCCTCTCGTCCATATGTTGCAGACCAAGTGGAATTTCTGGAAGCAGTGCTTCATAATCAAAGGAAAGAAATTACATTTCACTTTTGATGAGGTAGCTCTTATCATTGGACTACCTAAAAGGGGTACAAAATTTGTGGTAGGAGGTGGCAGGATAAGTGGGGTAACATCCAATAATATTAGACATGAGATTTATATTTTGAAGGAGTTCAACCTAATACATGATTTTCTACAGCAGTTCATAATATTCTTATTGTCCAATCTATTTTTTCCCATTGCGAACTTCAGGACACCTTCAAGTATCTTGATTGTTGCAGAGCGTGTTGATGAATTCTTAACTCACAACTGGCCAGCATCCATAAGGAAATTCCTTGTCGAAGAATTCGATTGTATTGTCATCAAGCATAGGAATGGAATCCCCCTCGGATATATTAATGGATTTGTAATATTTAATTGTGAGTTTAATGTTATACATATTATTTTATTTAGGCATTCTACAAATATAATTAATTCGCTAAATGATTGCTTGTTATAGTTGTAGATTTGGTTCCTAGAGCATACAAGAATACAACCACCATTGGATGAGCAGTCCCGCCCTCGTTTTGCTTGTTGGGACAACCACATAATATACTGTGAGAAAGAAGTAAATGTATTATTTGATGAACTTGATGATGTACAGGTATGCATTCGACGAGATGTGTTATTATGTAAATATGAGTTCCTTATGACAAACTATATTTTGCAGATAATAAACTAATTCGAATGAATAACTGAGGAGATATCACTTTTAAAGAATCCTCCCCCTCCCTCAACAGAAAAAACTTACAATGAACCTCCCCCGAAACTCCGTATTAAAATCCAAAAGCCCATAACCTCGATTAGGGGAACTAAAATACATAAGCCTAGAACCTCTGATGTGAAACTACTAGGAGTTATTTCAGAAATTAAAATGAAAAGATTAAAATTTTGCTCTTTTAAATTTAAGCTAGCAATAAGAGAGAGTTAGGAATTAGAAACTTTTAACTTGCTTAAGTCCCAAAGAAGTACAAGAGAGATTAACCACGACAATTCATTTAAAATTCAAGGAAATTTAAATGCAAAGTACAATTGACAGAAACTCAACGCTTAACAATGAGAATTTCACCTCGAGGGCTGTCTCACTCAACTATTAGTAAGCTTTAGCGGAGAAAGAAGATCCAAACGATGAAGGATATCACCACTAGAGAGAAGGCGCCGAAGAACTTCGTTGGTGGAGAGGTAGCCGGTGGGGAAGGAGGTAGTGGGCGGCTTACGAGGCTCCAATCGTGGCTTGAGAATCGTCGGTCGATGATGCTCGCAAGAATCGGGACGATTCGCTCCAAATATTCTTCCACGGTGGTGTCGTCTTCAAATCCTACGTCAAAGCACGAAGATCGTAGGATGTTGATGCTTCCATCGGCGTTGAATACAAGACCCCACTCAAGCTCGGGATCCGCCATTCAACATTGAAGTGGAGAGGGGAGGTCGTCTTCTTCTTCTCTAGGCTTCCAATCTTCCACGGGAGGGAGTAGGGAGAAAGAAGATGGGAGAGGAGAGGGGCGGCGGCTTCCAATGGGGAGAAATTAGGTTTGGCAAGAGAGCAATAGAGATTTAATCCAAAACCTGAAATTAATTTCAGGTTTAAGTGGATTTGGAGGGAAATCCCAATTGAAATGAATTTCAAATTTCAAATGAATTAAAGGGGGAATTAATGGGCAATTAGTGGAGGCCCCTCTATGATGGCCGGCGGCATAGAGAGGAGGGGGAGGGATTTGGGGAGGAATTTAGGGAGTTTCCAAAGATGGATGAGGGATTAGGAAAGTTTCATGAGATCCAATTTATTTGAAATTCAAATTGGGATCATGAATAAAAACTTTCCTTAATAGGATTTCCAAAATTGGCAAGATTTTGAAATTCAAATTTTGAATTTCAAATGGAGCCAAAATCTTCATGTCATGCTCAACCAAATTTGGAAGCTTTATGATGATGTGAGTCATCATCAAGATGATTGGGAGGTGAAGTGGATGGGCGGCGGCAAAGGGGGAAAGGCTGGACGGGTGGATGTGCTGTGGACGGGTGGGGTGAAGTGAGGAGCTAGTGTATGATGGTTTGGGAAGAAGGCTTAGGAAGCAATTGTGGTGTTGAACTTGGATGGTGGTGGTGCTATGGAGGCCGGCGGGTGGGAGTGAGAGAGAGAGTGTGGAGATGATGACAACAAAAAGAAAACCACGAGTCGAGGACTCTTCCAACGACTGGTGGGCCTTGCGATGCGCTCCCCTTGAGCTCTCTCCCCCCCCAACCCGGTACCTCACCACCTGAAAAGGACAGCCCGCCCGCAATAACCAGTAGTCCAAAAACCCACCTCCCCAAACCGCTAGATGATGCTGACCGCCAGACCATGGCCAAACTGATTGCACATAACAAAATCCTCATTAAAAGGTTTGCCAAAGTTGCATCAACATCTACCCTGCTAGAGCGGAGAGTACAATCATTGGAGCATGTTGTGTTTGAACTCAAGGATATAAATAGGAAAGTTGAAACAAAAAAAAATTCTTCAGGAAAACTTTCCGGCTATATTTAAAGTTAATGTTATAGAAGTTGATGCACCGAAGCCTACAGAGCATGAAGATATTAAATTGGTAGCCCCAGTAGCCTTACAACAAGAAGAGGTTCAGGACCCACTAGACAAAGTTGATGTGGGTAAGACAACAGCAATAATTGATTTAACTGTTTCACCATATAAAATTATAGAAAGCATTGTAAGTGCTGAACAACCGGAGCTTTCAGTTGCCAGTACAAGCATTGCAAAAAGGGTTCGACAACGAGGTGATCGTAAGAGGAAATTGGTCAAGAGCCCATTTACACCCGGTAAAAAAAAGAGTCGCAAAGACAGTGAAGTTGGTGCAGCAAAGCCTACAGAGCATGAAGATATTAAAGCGAGACATTATGTTGTTGTAGTCAATGAGGAAGAAAAAATGGATTCAAGATTAGCGTCAACTAAAATTGATTACCCATGCCGGTCAATGATATCTCAGGAGATGTGCATGTTCATAGACAGCAATTTTGAAAAATACAATGATATTTAGGAAAATGATATTTAGCCACAAGACTCGTGACCTGTCACAAAATTCATAAACGCCATACTTACCTTCTTACAATACTAAAAGTATTCATGTAGTTAATTCTAATACTTATCAAATGATAGATATTTGATGAGGACATTAGAGATCTACGACTACGATCATGCCTATTTACTTTGATCTATTTTATGTATTTGATTTGTTATTGTTCTTTTTCCCTTTCTACCCTCACTTGAGGGTTTTGTCTTATCTATGCCCTAAAGGCCATAGTGTCTTTATTATTTTCCTTCATGTATTTGGCTATTTAAAGTCTCCCTCTTCTTCTTAGAGGGTCAATGAATGAATGAATGATAAGAAAATTCATGCAAAATTTTGACAAGCTCAGCTAAAAGCTTAGTGTTTAGTAGGAAGTGTAGGAAAGATCTCTCATAACACTACTCTCATTGTTAGATTAGGGATTTCTTGTTGAAACTCATCTCATACGTAATGTCATGAGTAATTGATTATTATGTGGTTTTTACTTTTTGCAAGTAACTTGGTCTAAGCTTATGTTTACCGCTCTTTGGTTTTATTTCATTGTTTGAATCATCATAAAGCTTTAATTAATTAGCTCTTACTCAATAGGTGTACAAAGACTTTATTTAAATCATAATTTTCATATGTGTCCTACATCTGGTATCAGAGCATGGCTAGCATGCGTTACATGTGCTAGAAGTCATCCTAGGAGCATTCATAACCCTTCTTATGTATTGTTGCATGCATATCATCTTTTAACTTAGTTTAAGTTACTGTTATGTTTGCTGTCCACATCAGTCATGCACACATCTAGCGAATGTTAGGCTAGTTTCTTAGGGTCTAAGTGTTGTCCCTTGCACCTAATCTTCATTAGGTTTCACTTAGCGCTTCCCATAGACCCAATAAGACTTCAAAAGAAGTTAGATGACCTAGTTAACCTAGTGGGGTCTATAACTAAAATCATGAATGAGAAACAAGTTGACTCTCCCCACTCTAAGTATGTGGCCCATTCGTTCAATCATGTTAGTCGGAAGATTACTCAATCAGCTTATCGTCCTAGTTCTAAACCCAAGACGCAACAACCTCACTTAGAGTCACATAACCGTCTGCGCAGCTTTGATGGTTCCTCGGATCCTTACTACTTTAAGGAATGGGTTAGATAGTTAGAAGACTATTTTGAAACACATGATATTCCTGAGTCCCATTGGGTGAGTATTGCTAAGGCTCGCCTAAACGGTCGTGCTTGTCAATTTTGGATGAGGGTATAAGATCATAGAGAGTCTCGTGGTGAATACCCTACTTCTGATTGAAAAAACATAAGAGGAGAGCTTGAATTAAAATATCTCCCTCTCCCACCTCCATCTCCCCTTACCCCAACACCCAGTAATCTTCATCTAGAACACCACCCTGCCTCTTTTGTTGGGACAAACCGTGGACATCACTATGATAAAGACCACCCATTCTGATCCTGATGTAGGAGATTTAGAACCTTTGAACATTGATACTTTAGCCCATCCTGATCCTAATCTCAAAAAGGTTAGGTAGAATGTAGACAAATGGAAATTGCTCATTTAGCACTTAAATAATAATTAAGCTGGGAAAGCCTCATGATATGGTATGAAGAAAAGTTTAGCAATACCATCCCTTCCCTCTTTCTTAATTAAATCTAAAAAAAGCTTGCATGCTGATTAGAAATCTTCCACATTCATGTGTCATAGATTTGTTTTCGAATCTCGAGGCAAAATCAAGCTGGAAAACTTCAAAAATTAAATCGGGGATCACCTAAACTCCGATTTCAACGAACTTACAATCAAATTGAGCGTTTCGGAAATACGAACTCAACGACACCAAATTCGACTCAATCCAAGCCCAAATAAGTCCAAATCAAGCACTCGTAAAGCATTTGGAAGGTTCAAACCATAATTTTGGTTACCAAATAGCTTCCAAACGTGACATGCTTATAGTCGAATCGAGCGGCTCGACGAGATGAATCCAATGAGCCCAAGATTGCCAAATTCTTCGTTATCTATTTGCATATATATTTTTTTAAGCGATTAATATTCATGGATGAACATGTAAATTCCAAATGCATATTGGAGTTGAAAGCTTGGCATATGATTTGAGCATTGATTAAATGCCCATTGCTAAATAAGTTGCACATATGAGTTCTATATGCCTTCTTTTGAGTAAAAACTTGAAATATTATTTATTTCTTTGGTTTAGCAAAATAACTGAAGCTTTTGCTAATATGAGACCAAATTTTATTCGAACAAATTGCGTCCCAACGAATTGATCGTGTGTTTTAACACGATAAATTTGTTGTGTTGTTTATGAATAATATGACTCATCTGATTTCATCCCTTTCTTTCTGCAACTCATGGCATTTTATTGGGTCAGACCCAGCTTACTACCTGATGTAAAGCCTTCAAGTTACTACATTTGGAGGGAAATCGATGCATATGGTCTTTCCCAGTTGGCTTTACTTTTAGACCGACTATATTAGCATATTTTAGACTTTTAGTCTTTTATATTTGATTAACCCTTAGGTTTTATGAGCATGCCAAATTTCCAAAGCTCGATCGTTAGACTTGGTGAGCCTGTAAGTTTTATTTCTCAACCTTCTAAATAGGTTGACGAAAATATAACTCAACCCTTAGGTTTGCAAGCGTAAAAGATTTAGAGGTTCGACCCTTAGGTTTATTGAACCCTTTTGAAATTAGCTCGACCCTTAGGTTTGTGAGCTTGATGTATTTTAGTAGTTCAGCCCTTAGGCTTATTAATCCTATGAACTTTATTTTTCAACCTATTAGGTAGGTTGATGAAAATATAGCTCAATTCTTAGGTTTGTGAGCACAAAAGACTTAGAGATTCGACCCTTAGGCTTATTGAACCCTTTTGAAATTAGCTCGACCCTTAAGTTTGTGAGCTTAAAGGATTTTAGAGGTTCGACCTTTAGGCTTGTTAAACCAATAAATTTTAGCTCAACTCTTAGGTTTGTGAGCATGAAAACTTCAGCAGTTAACTATAATGATAAATCATTAAGTAAATATGCAATTTCATGATTCCCTTATATTATTTGGTAAAAGGGTATTTTCATAAAAAAATTGCCTCCTGTATTACAGGAGGGAGTATAAGGTATCTTCTACCTTATAGGATGCTATAGATAAAATTGCCTCCTGTATTTCAGGAGGGTGTATATCAAGCGTTCCTTGCATTGCAAAGGAACATGTAAACTTATATCCTGTATTGTAGGAATATATATTGATCATCTCCTATTGTTATAGGAGAGAGTAAATATTATCTTCAACCTTGCAGGGAGATATATAGATTGCCTCCTGTATTACAGGAGGAGTTTTCATCATAACATCCTGTCAATTAGGAGGTTATGTGTGATATTTCTTCAGATATTGGCCATTAATTGGTGGCATAGGCCTTTGACCAGAAATATTTATAAATTGGTAGGCTCCTCCTTCATATACCTTTTTGATAATGAAGGGCCCTTCCCATATTGGGTCGAATTTACTACCTATACGGCGGTGAGAAAATATGGGTCTTTAACGAACTAGTACAAGTTCACCTTCTTTGAAGCTCCTAGGACGGACCATTCGATCGTGAGCCCTACTCATTCGAGCTTACAGGCTACGCCACCGATACGTGTCGTATCCGTGTCGCCGTATCCGTGCAACATAGGATACGGGTACAGCGCGGTACGGATACGGCGACACGGCTACGATACGGATACGGACACAGCTACGG
Source organism: Dendrobium catenatum (assembly GCF_001605985.2). Classification (NCBI taxonomy): domain Eukaryota; kingdom Viridiplantae; phylum Streptophyta; class Magnoliopsida; order Asparagales; family Orchidaceae; genus Dendrobium; species Dendrobium catenatum. The sequence continues at coordinate 8,631,603 of NW_021319518.1, read as the reverse complement.
CACCGATACGGATACGGCGACACGATACGGATACGGGACACGTCAATTCTTAAAAATAAAGGATACGGGTACGGCGCGGACACGGCATTATAATTTATAAATCATACGTAAAAATTAAGAAAACAATCAAAGCATAATATTTGAAATTACAAAAAAAAACAACATTTGTAGCCTTGTAGCTTATAATATCAAAATATAAGAAAGCATTAAATGTCTAGTACAACAATAAAAGCATAAACATAAATTATCTAGCAAATGAAGTTTCAACTATTCAATAGAAGGAATGATATGATTAGCTTCTTCATTGGTTTGTCTTTGAACTTTTATATCATCTTCAATAAATATCATAGCTTCTAATTCAGGCTCATCAAGTGAAAGATTAGTAATTTCTAATATTCTCATATCATCAAGAGACTCAAATCCATCTCGTTATGATTGATGATTCTTTTATTAAAATTTCCCAAGCATGCTATAGTTCTCTATCTTAATGTTAAAGTTCATTTGAATTTCCATTCTCACCTATTGAGTATAAGACTCACCCTCGTTGTGGGGATACTTTTCAGGAGGAACTAGGAAGGGGTAATGGCTGAGCAACCTCCGCGTACTTACCGTCGTAGGGAGACGACGGGCGGCAGGTTCTTTTGTATTTTGATGTTTTGTATAGGAGGATTAGAACTAGAATGCAAGAGAAAGATTATACTTGTAGATCCTCTTATTGTATACTTTTGTACTTTTAATGTTAAATCCCTTGATTGGTGATTTTTGAATGAAAGAAAAGAGAAAATTTTTATGTTAAGAGATTGTAGTGGCTCTTTCTTCATATTGATGTTTCATTTTGGAGTTATATTAATTGTCTTGTAATGTTTCTTTTATCTTCTTTATGTCCGATCTCTGTTCCCGCCTCGCACTTGCGAGCTAACCGGGCCGGGTCGTGACAAGAGTGGTATCAGAGCAAGGATTTGAGGATATTGATTTTCATAAAAGAGCCGATAGGAAGATCTTATAGGTTAGGGTAGGTATAAGGTGCTTGTGTTATTTAATGCTTAGATTGCTTTGTTGCTTTATGTCTCAGGGCTGAGGAACCAGAACTAGATGCCACTGATGGCAACACAGGGGAGGTCAGGAGAGAATTACCATCTGTAGTAGAGCCTCAAGGTAGTAGCATTAATGCTACTTTGGACTCTTTTACCCAAATGATGGCGGCTATGACGGGGATGATAAGGAATACGCAGACTCAAGCTGGAAGTAGTGGAAGTGCTCCAATTGACAAGTATTTAAAGTTATTCCAGGACATGAAGCCACCATCATTTGTGGGAGGTGGAGCTATAGAAGCAGAGGACTGGTTAATGGAAGTTGAGAAGATTTTGGAGGGGATGCTATGCCCTCAGGATAGGAGGGTAGCCTTAGCTACTTATGCCTTCAGTGGGGAGGCAAACAGATGGTGGAGAAGACAATTGGAAGAAACTTTTACTGGGAGATCTAGCAGTCAAATCTCATGGGTGGAATTTGTCAAAGTGTTTAGAGATTGGTATGTGCCAATGACTGCTAGGAGAGCAATGCAAGATAAATTCAATAGGCTGGTGCAGGGTGATAAGACTGTTGCAGAGTATGAGGCTGAATTCACGATGCTATCTAGGTATGCCTCTCATCTGATCCCTAATGCAGAGGAGAAATGCCACCGTTTCCTTTGTGGCTTGAGAGATAGCATTAGACAGCCATTGGTTGCTTTTGAGATTGAAGATTACTCTAAACTAGTTGATAAAGCACGGAAGGTTGAGCTTGATTATCAGAGTGTTCAGAGGAAGAGAGACTTCCAGAAGAGGAAGTATGAAGATAGATCAAGGCCTGCACAATCTTTTCATTCTGGAAGGCCAAATTGGAAGAAGCCCAAGCCCAACACTTCAGAGAGCAGTACTCCATCTGCTATGTGCAATAAATGTGGAAGGGCTCATAGGGGAGAGTGCCTTTCTGGCACCAATACCTGTTTTTGGTGCCATCAGCCAGGGCACATGGCCAAGTTTTGCCCTACCTTGGGACAGAGGTCTACTCCAGAGGCCAGAACAGGTAGTGCTCCTCAGAGAACAGTTGGAAGGCCTAGGGTGGTAATGGTAAATTATTTCCCCAATCTCTTATCTTCCTAGTTATCCTACTATGTGGCTTAATCGATTCATAAGAAGCTTGTTAATGTTCATCCGCTAAAGCCTAGTAAGTTAGAGAGTTTAGTGAGGGATCCTTGCATAGTAACTTATCTTATTGTTAATCTAGGGATATCTTGTTGAAAACCATCCATGTATGCAACATCAGATTAACGTGATTGTTTTATGATCTTAGCTTTTACGCTCGTGATTCGGCCTAAGCTTATTTTACCACTCATAGTGCTTTCTTTTGTCGTTAGAGCATTCATTGTGAAGATACGATTATTATGGCTTCTAACATTAAGCGTGCAAACTCCCTAAGTTAATCATCCTTGCAAGTATGTATCACATTAGTGTGTCCTTTTGAAATTAAATAGTATTTTAATTGGATACAGCTTTGGTGTATCTGACACGTATCGGTGGCGTATTCGTGTATCGATGTATCGGATACAGCACACCTTCATAAATAGGTGTATCGGTGCAACATAGGGGGTAGCCTGTGTTGCAGTCTTATAGGTTGTACGATATGCCCATAAGGCTTCTGTTAATTTATCGTGCCATTCTTTCTTATTTTTAGAGAAAATTTTCTTGAGTAGCTTAACCAAAGTCTTGTTAAATGCTTCAGCCAAACCATTGGCTCTTGGGTTATATATCGATGAATAACGCCAGTATATCTTATGACGCTCTATAGATCGATAAAATTTGGCACTTTTATAGGCGGTACGATTATCTGATATAATTCGACGTGGTATGCCAAAATGATAGACAATGTTATCTCGGAAGAATTTCATAACATTGTTCACTTTAACTTCTCTTAGGGAAATTGCTTCAGCACATTTTGAGAAGTAATATGTGGCAGCAAGGATGAACCGATGTCCTAAAGAAGAAGGTGGTTCTATAGGACCAATTATATCGGTGCCCCAGCTTTCGAATGGCTAAGATGCTACTATAGGATGTAGTGGGTTAGGTGGCAGGTGTATAACATCAGCATGCACCTGACATTGATGGCACTTTTTAGCATAGTTAAGATAATCCTTAATCATGTTAGGCCAATAATATCTCATGCGTTTGATTTTGATCTTCATTTTTGGTCCAGATTGATGCGCACCGCACAATCCTTCATGGACTTCAATTATGACTCTTTGGGATTCGTCAGGACCCAAACATCGTAGCCATATTTGATCAAATGATCTACGATATAGCGTCTCATTTATGTAAGGATATCTTAATGCTCATTTGGCTATTTGTGAGGCAGTAGATTTATCCTCCGGTAATCTACTATTTTTAAAATATGTAATGAATGGTTTCCTCCAATCATTCTCATCCGATATATATAAGCACTTGAGTATTTATTTTCCTTCCTCTTCTTGTAAGGAAGCAGGAGATAATGCATGTCTATTCTGGATGGTTATAATGATTGGGTCCTCTTGAGAATTTGTTATTTCTTTAGCTAGTTTTGCCAGCACATTAGCTTTTCCATTCTAACCTCGTGTAATCCTAGTTAGGGTTACCTTGGGAATTTGTTCTAGGAGTTTCAAAGCGTACTCGCGATATGGGATTAGCTCGGGCTTACTGATTTTAAAAGCACCAGATATTTGCTTAATTATAAGTTGAGAATCTCCATATATATGGAGTTTATGAATTTGCATGTTAATTGCAAGTTCAAAACCTGCTATTAAAGCTTCATATTCAGCTTCATTATTAATGCGAGGTTCTATTAAGCTATATGAGTATCGCAGTATACTGCATTGTGGGGTTACAAATATAAGGCCGATGTCTACCTGAACTATTGGGAGTTTAGGTGGTCGGGCTGGTTTTATTGATGAAGCTCCATCAAAATAGAACTCCCATTCTTGTAGATGTATTCTCTCTTCCACTTCGAGTATCTGCTCATCTGGCAGCTCATCATTAAGTGGAGAATCTATAGGTAAAGGATGAGCAGCTAAAAAATCAGCTAGTGCCTGCCCTTTTATAGCCTTTTGTGGCATGTAGGTTATATCAAATTGCATTAACAACACCATCCATCTAGCTAGACGACCCGTCAGAGTGGGTCTAGTCATTAAAAACTTTAATGGATCTACTTTAGATATTAATGTTATCTTATGAGATAACATATAATGTCGCAATTTTTGCGTGGCAAAAATTAATGCTAAACATTGTTTTTCAATTGGTAAGTATTTTGATTCAGCTCCTATTAGTCGTCAACTAATATAGTAAAGAGTATTTTCTTTGCCATTGTTGACCTGTACAAACAAAACAAAACAAAAATAAGAAAATCACTCACCTACTCCCTGCCAGTTCGCACGTCGCCCCCACGTCGCGGCCAGTTCGCACGTCGTTTGCACGTCGACGTCGCCTCACGCACGACGGCCTCGCGTCGTTAAATGGCCAAAGGAATGAGGCCTTCGGCCCCTTCCACACCTTCGCTACGACTCCGAGCTCTCCTTCTCTCGTGATTCTCCCTCTCCGACTCCTGCGTAGCTGTTCGACCCCGCCTGCTCAACGACGTTGATCGGAGGCCACGACATTTCAATCGGAAACAACGACTGGGAGCTCACTCCGCCTCCCACGTTGCTGTTCGATCTTGCACCTTCGACGGCTTACCTTTCCAGTCGATCGGAAGTCACGACTCTTTGATCAGAAGCCGAAACGGAGGGCTCTCGGCTTCAGCTCCTTCGTTGATTGAATGACTTTGCTCCTCCGACGATCTCCCCCCTCGCAATTGAATCGGAAGTTGCACATTTTGATCGGAACAACAACAGGAGCTCTCTGACTGTGAAGGTAACCTTCTCCCATTCGCGCTTCTTCGGCCAAATCCCGTCAGTTGGCCGAACCAGAGAGAGTGAGAGGGAGAGTTTATTTTGTTAATTTTATTTATTAACTAATATTAATTATAATTAATTTAGTAATTATTTTTAATTATAATTAATTATTAATTATATTAATTATAATTAAATATTATTAGTTATTATTA
>NW_021319518.1:8601319-8626288 GCF_001605985.2 Dendrobium catenatum | reverse complement strand
AGTACCCCCGAACGCCCACGTGGTGCAGAGGGGGGAAATCTGCTTTTTCTGACTCGTGCTCCACACCCTTAAACGCTCACGTAGCGGGCGGGGATTTTGATAAAATACGCGACCGCGGTGTCACTTTTGACATCTACCTGAAGCGCTCACGTAGCGTCGAGGGGAAGGTTGCCTCTTGGTTTTTCCCCTAAACGGGGGAGACGCCGGGAGGCTGCCTAAATTCAGATTGAAGGCACTGTGGACTTGAACAGAATTTTGGCCTATATGTGAGCAAGTTTTGGACATAAAAGAACAAGAGCCTGCATTCAAATGAACATAAACTGTGGACTTGTGGACCGCCAAACTTAATTGAACATGAACAGAGGACATGAACAAAAACATAAATGATTTCTAAAGATCAAAATCCAAATAAATTGAAATCAAATTGGGAGCAAATCCAAATGAAAATAAACATCAAATTGAACTCAAAGGACCGCAGGGGACATAGAACTTGAGCTCACATATTGAGCTTGTGGATTTGATAGAACTCCAACTTGAACAACACACAAGATCTCAATGCATGCAAGCAAATAATGTTTCGGACTCTTACAACAATCTCTACAAGATCGGGAGCACCGTACCTGCAAGAATGAGATGCATTGGTGTCCCTCCTACATGCACCCGAAACCACTCTCCAACACTAGCAACTTTGCCTGTCGATCCAATGATGGAGGATCCGCCTTCCTACAAACAAATGCAACCCAACAAACCCACCCGAGATTGATGAAAGGGTGGATAAGATGCGGAAATAATAGGTCTGCTGCAAGTACATTCAGGAGGTCGTAGCAGATATAATGGTCCTCCGCCAGCGAATACAAGCCACTTATGGATAACAACAGTGTGTACTTCGTAAGTACAACGAATCACTGTGGACACAAGTACAGATATCACCTACGACAGCGGTGATCAAAATCTAAAAGTACACCGGGTACAAAGGCAGCCCGATGTATGAAAAAGGACACCCCCTGGCAGAAGGGAGGAAATGTTTGAACAAATTAGAACCAAACTTCCTGGTGTTCCAAAGTTTCTTCTTAATTTCATACTTTAGAAGAAAAGCAGTCTGGATGCCCACAAACGCCGGAAATAGCAAGTTCAATACACCGAAGGGCTTAAAAGGAGTTCTTTCCAAATCAGCAGTCTTTGACTCCAAAATCCAGAAAATCTTTCCCCGGTGAATGAGAAAGGGGGAGTCAATATCAAGTCCAATACACCGAAGATTCTTAAAGGAATTCTTTCCAGATCAGCGGTTATTAACTCTAAAGTCCAGAATAATTCCCAGGTGAATGAGAAAGGGGGGAAGTCAACATCAAGACGCCACGCCACCGGATCTGCAACACTGATACAAGCAGATAGAAGGCGTCTACAACCTACAACGCCACGCCACCGGATCTGCAACACTGATACAAGCAGACAGAAGGCGTCTACAACCTACAACTCAATGCCACCGGATCCGCAACTTCTATATAAGCGGACAGAAGGCGTCTATAAGTACTTTCAAAGAACCCATATATGTGCACCATAAATTGTATACACATAGGTACACTAAAGGGGAAAGTGCAATTTCAACCAGCAAGGGCCCTAGCGAGCGTGTTATTGGTACACACGTGACGTCTAGGAATGCTGCGCGGGTCAATAAGTGAATTCTAGTTCAAACCCGATCCTTCTATACGGGTCAATAGAAGTCGACAAGGTTCGAACCAACAAATAAATATACAGTTGAGAGGACTAGTATATTTGTTTTCATACATTCATATCAGGCCTTCAAAGCCTTTAATCAAGAGAATTCACTTACAAGGGAAAAAAGCCTTCGAAACTCGATCCCCTATCGACAAGCTGATAGGGTCGACAAGGTTTAGTCAATGAATGAACCGAACACACCGATGATGGCCGTGTTGAATGTCTATCTCAACTGGAGGGGTTCCCAAATATTTTCAAATGACTCCCAAATATCCAAATGCCCATCGAAATCCAAATTCCACCCAAGAAATCCAAATTCCACCCAAATCCTACAAAAATCCAAGATCCAAAGCTCCACAAAATTCAAAATCCAAAAAATATTTAAACTGAAATCAAACCATCAATGCTTAAAGCAAAATCCATCCACCATCCGCAATAGTTTGCTGAGGCGGACAAATCAAAATTTACTTCAGCTCACAAAGAGCCAAATGCCTAGTCGAAAATATCACTAGGATCCATTCTCAAACCAATCTCCTGCCAATAAGGACGTGGTACGTGTCCTCTAACCGGCGGTTTCGCCGCCAAATGGCACCGCAGGATAAACGGTTATGACGACCCGGGGCCCTCTGAACCGAGTGGTTATGCCGCCAAATGACACCACAGATAGCGGTTATGGCCAGAGCCAATACGCTCCTTATTGGCATCAAATCCTTGAGATATGAATCAATAGGATATGATCGACAGGGCACAAAGCCCTCTGTAAGCTAAGGTGGATTCAAATTTGTCCCCTTAGACAAACATTCACCCCCGGTCTACAAGGTCCCCTTGGACGAAGCAACCCATGGCTGCCGACAAGGATCCTTCTGTCAGGTTGGGTCGACTACCTCCTCTGACTAAGTAAACCAGGGACCATGATGGCCCGGGACGACGGAACCATGGGATCTTGATCGGGCCTATCATCCATTCCCCCACCATCCGCTTTAAGTGTAGGATGGTGCAATTTCTATTTAAATATCAAATCTTCCGAACCAAATTCCAAATCCAAAAACCCAAACTCTCCAAATTCTCAAATCCAAATCCAGTTTTCAAATCCAGACCTATTGCTGCTACTATATGCCAGATAACGTGTATATCCTACGTATCTGATCGACGACTAGCCTTAATCGAAAGTTCTCTCTCGTGATCGGGAGGGGTAATTAACTATAGGGGCTTGCGCCTATAGGAAACCAGAACTCAGATCATAAAGTCCTCGCAAAAAATGAGGGCGAAATCTCTGGGTATTATCATATCTACAAACCCATATGCCTTTCAAAATTTACCCCGGAACCTAATCCGTTAAAACTCCCCTCGCCGAATAAAAATAAAAGAAATCGCGCGGCGGGGAGGCCGGGGCCGAATTTTCGGAGCCCACAGCCATCAATATTATCTTGTGCTAGCAATGCTCCGAGTGATTCCTCCAAAGCGGCTGTATACAAAATCAGGGGTTTACCCGGAATAGAAGCAGCAAGGATTGGAGGATTCAATAGATATTGCTTTATACTATTAAATGCCTCTTGACAAGCATTGTCCCACACGAAAGGAGTATTTTTCTTCATCAATCGTGATAAGGGTTGGCATCTACCCGAAAGATTAGATATAAATCTACGAATATATGACAATCTTCCTTGTAATGAACGAAGTTGTCTTAGAGTTTTTGATCTGGCATTTCCACTATTACTTGAATTTTATCAGGATCAATTTAGATCCCTCTATGGCGTACGATAAATACAAGGAATTTTTCGGATGACACACCAAAAGCGCATTAAAGAGGATTCATTTTCAAATTAAATTTACGAATCCTTTCGAACACAATTTTGAGATCATTTACATGCTCATGTTAATTTTTACTTTTTACAACTAAATCATCAACATAACATTCTACATGCTTATGAATAAGATCATCAAAGATGCGAGTCATCATCCTTTGATAGGTGGCGCCGGCATTCTTCAATCCAAATGGCATTACCTTGTAACAATATATGCCTATAGGAGTTCGAAAGGAAGTATGTTTTTCATCGTCTGGGTCCATGTTAATCTGATTATAACCCGACGATCCATCCATAAATGAGAACATATCGTGGTTCGATGTGTTATCAACCATAAGTTCTGCATTGGGGAGTGAAAAATCATCCTTTGGATACGCCTTGTTCAGGTCGCGATAGTCAATGCATATACGAATTTGACCATTTTTCTTCTTTATTGGGACGATGTTGGCAATCCAATCAGCATATTTTTCTTCCTGGATAAAGCCAGCTTCGATGAGCATTTTAGTTTCAGCGATAACTTGCTCTTCAATCTCAAGTTGCATTCGTCTGGGTGCCTGTTTGATAGGTTGAACTTTAGCATTGATGGAGAGTTTATGCACTACCACCTCTAGTGATAAACAAGGCATTTCAGTGTAGTTCCACGCGAAACAATCTTTATACTCAGCAATAAGCATTTTTAGCTCCTTTACTTTATCGTGCAGAAGATTTGCACTAATAAAGGTTGGCTTTGGCTCATCTTCTGTACCCAAATTTATCTCCTTGAGTTCATCCACAGTAGCCTGACCACCTTCTTTGAATTCTTTTGGAGCTTCTTTCAGATCTACTATTAGATCTTCAGCTTGATTTTGTCCCTCTTTTTCTGTTATGCTGTAGGAGGTTGCGTATGTTAGACGCGGACGTTGGGGGTACTCAAGATGATGGTAGGATGCTGCTCGTGTGAGACATGAATGTCGAGCATATCCAAGCCCCCATGTTGTAGACAAACCATGACCAAGAGGTCTTTGTGCATGCTCATTGTGCCAGAGTTCTCTGAAATAACGAGCTCGTTTGTTTGTTTGCACGAAGAAGACATTTTTCTTCATGAGCTTTCTCATGATGGGTGGAGGATATTGAGGAATAATTATCCACATATCTTCATAGTTTCACTCATCTTCATTTTTTATTTCATGAGCAGCAAGATGTGGTATCACCCTTGATTCGTAGAAAAGGGATCCACGTTCATTGAGACCTTTTTGAGGGACATAGAATGTCTTTAGCATTCCTATGTTTGTATTCATCACAGTAGTCAATGTTTTGGAATGTGCCGCTGGCATAGGTACTATTTTGATGATATTTGTGGATATCTGCTCTTCAGATACGCTTATCATCAAAATTGACATATTTTTCAATTTCTTAGATATAGAACTAGGTCCTAGGTCCCCTTCCTCTACAAATTCTGTAGTACCTTTGGCCTGATAAAGAAATTCTTCTTCTTCCTCTATACTTGATTTGCTCGAACACCGCACCTTATTTGCATGACTAGCTTTATAATCAAAAGGGATGACAGATAGTTCACTCTTTATTTTCCCTATAATTAGGGGTTTGAAAGTTGCAGAGATATTATCATCCTATTCAGTATCACAACCGAGGTGAGGTACTTAGCAGATTTTTTTCAGTTTATCCTTGCCTTTATCCATTGGTTTTCCTTTATCCAGCGGAGTCGCCATAAATCTGTAGAATGTAGACAAATGAAAATTGCTCATTTAGCACTTAAATAATAATTAGGTTGGGAAATCCTCATGATATGGTATGAAGAAAAGTTTAGCAATACCATCCCTGCCCTCTTTCTTAATTAAATCTTAAAAAAGTATGCATGCTGATTAGAAATCTTCCTCATTCATGTGTCATAGATTTGTTTTCAAATCTCGAGGCAAAATCTTCAAAAATTAAATCGGGGATCACCTAAACTCCGATTTCAGCGAACTTATAGTCAAATTGAGCGTCTCGGAAATACAAACTCAACGACACCAAATTCGACTCAATCCAAGCCCAAATGAGTCCAAATCAAGCACTCGAAGCACATTTGGAAGGTTCAAACCATAATTTTGGTTACCAAACGGCTTCCAAACATGACATGCTTATAGTCGAATCGAGCGGCTCGACGAGACGAATCCAATGAGCCCAAGATTGCCAAATTCTTCTTTATCTATATATATATATATATATATATCCAAAAGAAACTGTTCTGACCTTGAGCATATTGAAATTGAATTCGGAAGATAGTAATATGAATCTGAATTATTTTGAGCATAACTTGGAAAATGAGTATCTTCTTATTTTATTGGAGTCTACTTTAGGAGTTGCTCATTTAGATTTACATTTGAAAGAGTGTGTTTATCTTGATCGGACTTATTTCATCAATCCTCGTACCGACCTTAATGTTAGAGAGAGTAGTAGCCCATACTTTCATGTCACCTCTCTAACTATTGTGCCCACATCTGTTCTGGACACTTTACCCCATCTTTTGAGTCTCATACCTGCTGGTGACTCCTTGGGCTATCCCATTATGATTGTGAGTCAGGACCCATCGTCTTATCATGTAACTGATTCCTCCATTATGTCCACCATATTCTTGTCCTTCCCTGTTAATGACCATCTCTCTCCTAGCTGGATAATTTTGCTAGATTACCCTACTGCCCCTAGGAGACTATCTATGACCCTAGCTGAAACTCCCTATGTAGATACCCTTTTTGCTAAGGATGTCTTCATTGCTCCACCAATTCCCTTAAACATCAACATCTTATGTCCTCTCATTTTGTGATTGATCCATCATATTTCCTATCTATGTGTGCTTGTGAGTCAGTATGTTTGTGTGTTTGTTTTCTTCCAAATTTTCTCTCCATTTAAAACTTTGTGTGAGCCCACAATCCATGTCAATCTTCATGCACACCGAGTCCCTTGCATCCACATTTGTATTGCATCTACATGACTTACATAAGGAACTTGCACACAAAATGGAGTAGAGCAACATTAATTATAAGCATCTTGTTGATTTTAAATAAAGATTTAAAACCTTAGAAGTTGGTGACTCAGTGATGCTGTGGATTCGTCCGGAACGGTTCCCAGAAGGATCAGTTAAAAAGTTACATGCCAAAAGTGTGGGGTCATTCAAAATAATCAAGTGAATCAACGGCAATGCTTACGAGGTGGATCTGCCTAAAGAATTCGACATTAATCTGGTTGCTTATGAGGATCTGGAGTGTATCCCGTCAAATCCACTTCAATTTGAGCCTTGTGTGACCCCACCTTATGAGAACCCAAGCTTACCTCCACTCCCACATATTTCTAAAATACCTATAGCGGAGAAGATTGGCATGATTTTAAGTGATGATATTATTTCAACAAAAGAGGGTGATCGAAGAAGATATTTGATTAGGTGGAGAGGTAAACCAGAGTCAGAGGATACATGGTCAGAGCGCGAGGAGTTACAGCAGATCTACCCAGATGCACTAGAGTTCTCAAGACACCCCTCGACGGAGTCGAGTTTTCTCCCACCTGGGGAGAATGATGAGGACATCAGAGATCTACGGCTACGATCGTGCCTATTTACTTTGATCTATTTTATGTATTTGATTTGTTATTATTCTTTTTCCCTTTCAACCCTCACTTGAGGGTTTTGTCTTATGTATGCCCTAGGGGAAATAGTGTCTTTGTTATTTCCCTTCATGTATTTGGTTATTTAAAGCCTCCCTCTTCTTCTTGGAGGGTCAATGAATGAATGAATGATAAGAAAATTCATGCAAAATCTTGTCAAGCTCCGCTAAAAGCTTAGTGTTTAGTAGGAAGTGTAGGAAAGATCTCTCATAACACTACCCTTATTGTTAGATTAGGAATTTCTTGTTGAAACCCATCTCATATGTAACGTCATGAGTAATTAATTATTATGTTGTTTTCACTTTTTGCAAGTAACTTGGCCTAAGCTTGTGTTTACCACTCTTTGGTTTTATTTCATTGTTTGAATCATCACAAAGCTTTAATTAATTAGCTCTTACTCAATAGGCGTGCAAAGTCTTTATCTAAATCATAATTTTCATATATGTCCTAGATCAATATTGCTCTTTAAGTTTATGCTTAAGATCAAACCATGGAATTTAGTTTCACTGTCAAATATAAAAAAAGCCATGAATGAAAAAATTTCAAGCTATTCACCTACTATACTAATTCACTTATAGCCCTTTCCAAAAAGATAGACCACTAGTTTTGATTTAGTACAATTAAGTCTTTCAAAATCAATGTTCAAAAAATTATTCTAAATTATTGAACTATTTTGAAAATTTCTCAAGGTTATGCCTACAATCAAATATAGGAATATAATTTTGATCCTCATAAAGCTTATAGGGTGCTCCTCTTGAATCATAACTTACCCATTCCTAGTTCAATTGCATCATGTATGTATGTTTTAATTGACCCAATAATTAGTACATCTCAAGGTCTAAGGTTCACTAAAGAAAAACCTAAAATGAGATGCCAAAAAAAAAATCACAATTAGTAATTTTCCAGCTTTTAATGTAAACAAAGATCAATATTTTATAATGCAAAATAAAAAGAACACTTCATTCAAAATGATAATTTAAAAGTTATCAAAATTTGAAATTTCATAACAAAGCTACAAATAAATATAAAATTATAAAGCGGATAAGATTCATGCCATAAAATAGAAATTGGCACATATCGAACTTGACAAGTTCTTAATCACACACAAATCAAAATGAAATGTTTAGTAGAAAAAGCTATGATGTACATTACTCATTGGAATATCCATATCATACACCAGTTCACCAAAAATCATCCATTAAAAGTTGTCATGAAGAATTGTAAAGCATTCAAATAATTCTCATCCAACAACAAGGAAGCATAAATTTTATTTAATCCTTCATTATTTTTTTTTTGCATGCCTCATAGGTCTATTTATAACCTAATAAGACTCAAAATAAATAACTTCTCCGAATCCTCCAAAATCTGCTAAAATCACAAGTTTCAATTCAAAAGGCTCATATTTAAAACCTAAAGAAGTCACCAAATTCTAGAATCAGTTTCAACAAAGTTGGAAGGTTCGGTTGATATCTATAGTGTCAAATGCAAGATTTCTACAGAAGGCAAGTCGTGGAGAATTTAAAGAAAGAAGGTTGAGTGAAGAAGGAAAGCTCCCAGTCAAGTATTTACCAATCTTAAGAACCATAAATTAAGGCAACCAACGGCTGCCAATAAGGTAAGATGTACGATGAATGTTAAATTGGAACAGCTTACAATTAAATTAAATCCAATGAGATAGTTACAACATAGGAGAACACATCGTTCTCAATAGGATTGTCAGCATGTGTGTTTTGCGCACATTAAACAAACTAAAAAAAGATAAGACAGAATTAAAACAATATCTTCACACCTGACTTATGTTTCCAGTGATTAAATATTTTCATATTTGTATCAAAATGCCTGATTTATGATTGATGAAGAACCTTACATCAACCCTGAGGCGACAACCAAGCTCATATTGTGCATCTGCATCGCCCATATTTGCAGCTTCCACAAGTAGGGCAACACCTCTGTGTATCATTATGAAAGAAGAAAAAAATTAAGCTGATTATAGAAAGATTTGATAACAAAAATATGGGCATTCAGTTCCACAGTACAAACATGAGCAAAGAAATTCAACTTTACCCTGACGAACTAGTAGCATGCAATTTTTCATTTCTATTGTACATGAAGGATTTAGAAAAAAAAAATGCAGTATAGTCCCTATAAATTATGAAATCCAATTTCACATCATCAAATACAAAAAATTACTAAAACAACCTGATGTAGAACGGAAACAGGAATTGCTCGGAAGTAATAAAACAATTGCGTAAGTTAACCAATGTAAAGTCTAACGTTTCACACTTATAGATTTATGAATCCTTAGTTATCAAATTGTTAGGTAAAAGTTACAAGCTTTAGAGGCAAAACAATTTAAAACGATAACAAATATAGAAATAAAACTAATATGCTTTAACAAAATCCACGGTTTAATACTTAAAGAATTCACCTTGAGTTCCGCACTCAAACTCTTAAAATTGGGTTTAGCGGAGAAAAGGTAGAAGCAACCCTAGTGATGCCACCATAAGGCAGGTGACGCGTAAGGTATTGTCCGCCGGAGAAGCAGCCGGAGGAGGGGAAGTTAGTGATCGACCAACGATGTGCCAATGTTCCGTTGGTCGTCGCTCGATTATCTTCTCGACGAGATGATAGAGTATGTGATTGACGTAGCTTTCCACTGAATCCTCGTATTCCCAGTCTGGATCAAAGAAATGGGATTGCAAGATGTCGATTTCTCCTTGAGCGTTGTAAATGATCCGTTGTCGACCTCAGGGTCGGCCATACATGAGGTAAATCATGCTTTGGGTATGGTAAGAGATGATTCTTTGCTGCCCTTGATAAGCCGTCATGCATAGAGGGGGATTCCCAAACAATTTTCAAGGAGCAGTGAGAGGAAAGAAGGGCCGGCTAAGCTAGGATGGATGGGGAAGTTAGGGTTCAGATTTTGGAGATGGACGAATGAAGAAGGATTTGAATTTTGAATTCCTAAATTAATTTTGGAGGGAGGGAAATAGGGATTGAGAGTTTCCCAAAGTAGGTGTCCGCCTTTGGAAACAAATTAAGGTAATAGAAGAGAGAGGGGCTGGGTGGAGAGAGGGGGCCGGTGGTCTCAAGAGGAAGGGATGGGATTGTGGAGAAAGATCAAGGGTTACTTGTTTTGGAATTTCAAATTAGGAAGAATTGAATTAAATCCAATCTAATTTAAAATTCAAGTAGGACTTATTTGGAAACTTTCATAAAATAGGAATCCTCGTTTAGGACAAATTCAAACCCAAATTAATTTGAAGTTTGAATTCAAATTTGTTACCCAAAATAAGAGTGCTAAAAGAGGAAGTTTTGAATGCAAGAGGAATTAGTGGAGTCAAGGGAAAAGAGGGGGTGGGGGATGGCGGCATGTTTGCAGTAGGAGAAAACTAAAAGAAAATTAATAGAACCACGAACCCGGACTTCTTCTGTGGTTGGTGGGTGATCCACTTGCCCTTCACCAAGGGACTCCACCAAAGCTCTCTCATAGAACTTTCACAACTCTCCAAAGACACACGTGCAGAAATTTTCTTAATTATCATTCATCATCCTTCATAAGAGGGAAAATAAGGCTATAAATAGGCCCTCATACAAGAACAAAATAAAAGACCAAAACTACCCCTTGGGATTACATGCATCTAGTCCCTCAAGTGAAGGTAAAAATGGAAAAGGACACTAATAATAATAAAATTACAATACATCAATCAGAAATAAAAAGATGCGAGTGTAGCCGTAGATCTCTGATGTCTCCTCGCACCAGAATCTCCTATTGATGTCCTCATCACAACCACAGTTCACCATTTGGCAGTAGCATGAATCATAATCCACCATTGGTTATGTTAAATTTAGAGAATTGGAGAGGAAAAATGCTTAATTTTATTACATAAAACTATCCTTATTTATAGATCTATACAAGATGTCTTAATAAAGAAATAAATAACTACATAATCATGCATAATTGCTTTAATATAATCCTTCCTAAATCAGCCACCAAAATATAGGAGATTGGTGTGATCCAGATGAGCCTCCTACGGATTCCCATCCTGGCTGGGGGATCAAGTGTCAAGGGACGGCTGAGATTTTAACTGGTTAAAATATCATAATACATTGTGAAGGTTCTAGCAATTCTAATTCCTGAAAATTGATGCACATCAAAACTCATATTCACATGTTCTGTTTTTCTTCAAAAAGTAAAGGCAAGGGTGATGCACTGTTGCTTTATGTTCTAGCAAGCAGCACCAGACGATTAGCCTATTATTAATGGGTGCAACAGAAGGCAGGCAGTGCAAAATTATAACTATAGGTAGATTATTTTTTAATAATTTGAAATCCATTTTCATATCATGACTTTTTTTATATGCATTAGTAGTTATAAACTTAAAATAACAACAACAGTGCCTTCTTTAAAATAAAGTAGCACTGCTTTACAAGTGCCCTAAATCAAACTAATTCAAGGCGTAATGAACAATTATTCAAAAATAAATGTGTACCGTAACGTGCGTTGCATGCTCTGACAATGGTTTTCAAACCATGATACCGGAAGAACCTTCACATATACATTACTACTATGCAATGTTAAGAGATTATTCAAATAATGAAATGAAGCTGAGTGCGAAATACACATTATTGCCCTCCTAATGTCCCGCTCTGAGCGCTAAAACATAAATGCCTGACACACTCAAATCGTGGTGGGTAGGGCTGTCAAAAAAGCTCATCATTCGCAAACAGCTCATGTTCAATTTATTCCTTAAGTGAGCTTATATTGAATATTTATTTCAAGTTTATTTTCTTAATGAGTCAAACACAAAAAGAACCTTGTGTCAAACCATGACCCATGAATCCTCCCGTCAAATGAGTTTCACACTCATAGTGCCAATCACTATCTCTTGAGAGTTGTATTCGGCTCAAGGACGTCAATTGGTTGGTACCTTATTCTTAGCATTCATTTTTTTTCTAGTCATTTAGTTACATGTTCACATTATTACATGCAAACAAGCATATTAAATTAACATCTCAAGGAAAGTTAACTCAAAAACCACATTCATCATACAAGAAATAATATTGCAATAATGGTCAAAAACTTCCACCTTAATGTAATCACAAAGAGCTATGGTTATCAATTTCCTTGCCTTTCATGCATGATCGTCACCTTGTTTCACTCCCAACAGAAGAAGGAAACCTTCAGCTGCTCCTCACACAAGGCTCAAAGGTAACTACCCCTTTAGATTCCCTTGTCCTATAAAGAGAGGTAAGAGGGAAACTAACGGCTAACATCAAATGCTTAGAATTCATCTAAGAGTAATAGATGCATGCAACCACATAGATGGAGTCGTTCTCAAACAAAATCCCACCAACTCAATCGCAAACTTCTTCACTTGCTAAAAAAAAGGAAAGAAGAGTACAAAAGAATGCAATGTAAAAGTAATATAATGTATTTGAAATATTTTAAGTTATTTGGATGAGTGAGAAAAGAATGTAGGATTTTTTTTTTTTTTGCTTAAAGTAAAATGAATGCAATGTAAAGTCAAGTTATAGTGGTTGTCGGCAATGGCAGCGGCAAGTGGCAATAATGATGCCGGCAATAGGCGGTGGCGGTGACGACAAGCGACGGGAGAACCGTGATGGTGGGCAGCAGCTGCTATTGGCAGTTGGTGATGACAGCGACAGCCGGTAGTAGTCGATGACAATGACAATGCAATTAGTTTGCAATGAAAAAGGAATTCGGACAAAACCGGGCAAGTTTATAATATATAAAAATGAATTAGGGAGTACAAAAAGAATTCACTAAAATTTTACACTGCATTCCTTTTCCATCAAACTAAACACCCAAATCTCCTCCATTTGAAATATTTTCCATTCCTTTTTCAACAAATCAAACAGCCCCTAAATGAATCTACTATATTCCAAGGAATAGTCTCAAAATATAGTCAATATACTCAAAAAATACAAAATCAAGTCAATTGATTGCCAACTCAAGCCAACATAACTCTAATCCATCAAATACAAGACTGAAACCAAGATGATTAGCTCAAAGCACTGCATACCCCTTTGATTTGACCATTCTTCCACTATTTCTAAGAGGAAACATCAAGTTTTGATACTTGGACATCCTAAATTTATCATGTTTAAAAAATTTCATGCTTGATATTCATATTTGCATACATAAAGAAGTCAAGATAATTGCTTCTCATCTCTTTATTTACTGAACACATTATTACTCCCTTTGATTGATTTTTTTAGAGAACTTAGATCATTGAAATATTCATGATATATAGCTACATGTATTATCAAGCAAAAATTGGCTTTGGCTGATCTAAGTGATCTTCAAAACTCAAATTGTGTTGAATCTTGCTCTTCTTTTCTTTGGGTCAAAAATGAATAATGTGACTATGGACTCCGAAAATTTGCACCCCAAGTTCTCCGTGCTTATCAACTAGAGAGTTTTAACAAGATAAGGGTTCAGTGTAAATTTTTGGAAGGCCCATTAAATTTAGATAAGACACTACCCATAAATTTTGTCATCATATGTGAGGACTTTAAGATCTTAGTTCTAATTTCCCACAGGCGTAAGCCCCTATGATTAATTATACCTCATGATAACAAGAGAGCACTTTTGATTAAAACAATTTGTTAAGTAGGTACCAAATACCCGGCCTATAGTAGCATCAAATTTAGATGTTAAATTTAATATTTAAAGTTAGAAATTCAACACTACGCACTTAAAGTAGATGATAGAGAGAATGATGACGAATCAGATAAAGATCTTATGAATTTTCTTGAACCTTCATACACCCGTCATGGCATGATTCCTATTCTATCTCAAAAGAAATAAAAAATATGAATAGCCCTCCAAAGATTATCGGCATTTATAAAAAAGGATAAATATCAAGAAAATATGACATTGAATCTTTAAGCATATTCCTATGCACACTAATGAGCAGAGTCAAATGGGCTACTATCAAGATTAACATCAAGTAAAATTATAATAAAACATGCAATTGGATCACCTTACCCTAAAGCAAGGTCCTACATCCCAAATTATGGGCCTTCCTTACATCTTCAAGATGTAAGTCGCAACCCCCAATGTTACAACCTAATATTAAAGTAATCAAATTCAAGTGTTATACATGCATACATTTGTTTGGGTCCGATCCTCCACAAGCAAGAAAGCAAGTAGAGTCGATAAGTGTCACATCCATTTTGACCACCCTTACAATCAACCAAGAATGTGACAGAGAAGGAGAATCTAGAGACATTTCTTATTAACACATATCCTGCAATACGTCTTTCAAAATCAAATGAGTAAGAAATGGTCAATACAAACTCTTCCAAAACTTTAAGTTTTACAAAACTTAAGACTAGAATCAATATTTCATAACTAGAAACATATTTAAACACATCTAGTAAATACCTCAAGTAAAATACAGGACTTGACTAAACTTTTAATAATATTTATAGACCCAAAGTATTTGTACAATTTCTACATTGACTTCTATGCACACCCAAAACGCATGTACACAAAAGAGGCAGTCAACTATCATGCCTAATGCCACACTGGCTCCTCCTTTCTTGCAATACAATCACTACTAATGAGGTAGAGCTCAATGAAATACATAAATATAGTACAAAAAACATATTTGAAGTTAATTGAAACCAATCTGGGGGCATGTACAAAACATCAATATATATTTAACTTTTCATATTTCTTGTTCTGATTATTGTTCAATATTTTAGCAAGTCATATGATGAATATAGATTTTTACACACTTATAACTCTCTAATTCAAGATTGAATTCGTATTCCCAACTTTTAAAATTATAGAGCATCTCTCTCAATCAAGGAAAGATCCAAATTTCAACTTTTAGAATTGGGAGAACGTAAGTACCTTCTATACGACTTACCTTGTCAGGTCTTCGCATTCACTTGTGCGAGTCTATCCCCCATCTATAATTTATTTCATTTCATTTATTTTTCATAAATGTGCATATGTTCATATCGTTCAACTGTAATATCTTTCTGAAGCATCACAATTTAATATCACTTTTTTACTAGTAATATACAACATGCTAAAATATACAATATGCTAAATGTAATAGAATTCTTATTACATTTACATTAAGCATATATATGTTCTCATTTCCTATACTACAGATTGTATATCTCACCTCATTATGAATTTGTTCACCTGAAATATTCCTGCCTCTTTTCCACTTATATATCACCTAAAGAATATATTGTAAAGCATATATTGTAACATTTATACAAGGATCCTAATAAAAATCAGCTCGAAAAAATAAAATTCTAACATTTTACCTCAACTGTACTTCTCTGCATTCAACCCCAAGGTTCCTCACTTCCTATTCATTTCTCCCTTTATTTTCCCTTATTTTACTTCCCTTAATTTACCTTACTGATTTCAGAATTTTCTCCCCAGCAAACAGCAACCTGCAGCCCTATCTCTGCCTCCTACTTCACGGGTCGCACACAGCAGCTTCAAATGCTAGAGAACAAGTGCTGGGGACATCAGAGCATGGATCGCTTATTAGAGGTGTGGCTGTCGATCAACGGCCACGATCGCGTCGATGTATTTTGAGTTATTTCATATATTTGTTACATTATGTTATTTATTATTTATGTTGTATTTATTATTACCGTTTTACCCCTTGCTTAAAGGAAGTCGTATGTAAGCCCTAAGGGCAAGGTCGTCTTTTATCATTGAATCCTTTTGTACGATGCTATTTATAGCCCTCATGTTATTCTTCTAAAGTTAATGAATGAATGATAAATTTTCTTTCCCTTTGATTTCTTTGTGAGATCGTATGAGCGTTTGAGAGAGAAATCCCTAGGAAAGGGAGATCGGATCACCCACCAACCTTGGAGAAGGCCGGGTTCGTGGTACCTTATCTTTTTGTTTTCTCATTAACTCCTTCCATCCCCTAGCCGCCGGCCAAGGTTCTCCCAAGCCTTTGCCACCAGCCACTCAACTTCTCACCACCACCACCACATAAACCCCTCCCACTATCCAAACCACCGACCAACTTCATCCCCATCACCCCCACCGAAATCCCCTTCAAACCCATCAAACCGCCGACCCCTCTTCTCTCATCCTCCCTCCGAAATTCAAGTCACACCTTGAATCCTTTCCATAAGTATCTACTCTTAATTTGGGAAGATTTAATTTTCAAATTTCAAAGAAATTTGAATTTGTAAATTTCTTTCCTAATTAAGAATCTATTTTAGGAAAGTTCTTAAATTAAGTTCAATTTAAATTTGAAATTCAAGTAGGATTTAATTAAAACCTTTCTTAATTCCAATACCCAAATTAAGAAGCCACAAATCTATCCCATCAATCCTCTCCAAGCCTTGATTGCCGCCGGCCCCTATAGGGTGGAATTAGGAAATTATTTCCTAAACCCCAAATTCCTCTCTTTGGAAATAATTCCAATTTCCCCACCTCCCTTTGGCCGAATTCCTCCATAGCCCCAACAATTTAATTTATTTCCATTAGAGAACTTCTCCAATTGGAAATCAATTAACATCCTCCCATCATTCCTGCCGCCGCCCCCTCTCTCTTCTCTCCCTTTGATTATTCTCAATCAAGAGGATACTTGGGAGGTGTTTGAATTGTAATTTCCCTCCACCTAAACCTCCCAAAACCTGAACCTAATTTCCACAACC
The DNA here is from genome assembly GCF_001605985.2 of Dendrobium catenatum. NCBI lineage: Eukaryota > Viridiplantae > Streptophyta > Magnoliopsida > Asparagales > Orchidaceae > Dendrobium > Dendrobium catenatum. Next base: position 8,609,453 of record NW_021319518.1, on the reverse strand, counting down.
CTCTCCCGTCCATGGCCGGCCACTTCTTCCTCTTTTCCCTTTGGGAGTATTCAAGCAAAGTTCATCTCTTTCAATAGGCGCCTTCAAGAAGAAGTACTAACAAGCGAGTGCAACACTTCAACATTAAAGAAACCTCTTTCTCTCCATTGTACCTTCAAGGGAAGCTACGACGGACTTCCTCAACACCTCAACTACTTGTTTCCGGAGCGTGACAAAGGTGAACTTCTCCCCCTTTTCAATTACCTTCCTAATTACATAATCTTGTAGGTGATGACGAATCATAAGGAGCCGAATTCCACTTATGCCTAAGCTTAGTAAACATAGGATTTTGTTTCGACGTTGCCAAAGCTTAGTAAACGTAGGATTCAGTGCACTTTATTTGCTTCTAATCTTATTGTTAGATTAGGGATGTTGTTGAAGCCTACTTACTTAAGCATGTTATTGAATTTCTAAGTTATTTGATTTTCCAAGTGCTTAGCATGTGGCTTGGCCTAAGCGTAAGCACCCTTCTCTTGTTTTAATTTATCGTTTTAATTTGCTAAAAGTTTCATCTTTATTGCTCTAATCAAGGAATCGTGCAATACTCTTAACGCATCCATTTAAAAAAATTTAGTCATGCATCAACAAGCGACTGTGAAAAGGATGAAATGGTAAGGCTTGGCTAATTACCTAATATATATATATATATATAATATAATATAAAATCCTAACGCTTTTTCCACTAAAATTCCAATACCACTTCAGCCGAATGATTCCAATCAGCCGCATGCATACTTGGCTAAGTGGAGAGGCTACAGCAGAATGCATTAATTATTTAAAATTAATATTTAAATGGCTGATTTAGCTACAGTAATATGCAATAAAAGCTACAATAACATTTAATTAATACCTTTTAATGACAATAGTTTATTAGGCTTTTAGATACACTTTTATATATCAAAATGTTCGAAATTTAAAATGGGATTTAATGATAATAAATTTGAAATTTTCCGTATGTGGCAGAAAATAGAGTAACATTGTATACTTACTTTTTATTAAAAAAATTTGGGTATTATAATAAGATTATCTGACACAATTATCTTCACATTAAAAGTGAAGTTAAAATATCAGGTTATAAGTCTCACCTTTGAGCCAAATGCAATTGTATTTTTGCATCAAATAGCATGCCAATGACACAACTACCTTGTGTAGTAAAAGATAAAAAATCATAAGCCTATGTATATCATATGCATGGTTCTAGATGCCTCATCCCTTATGATGGACATAATTATTGCAAATCATAACCCGAGGAATTCCCAATAAAATCTATCCTCCACAAGATGAATCACACAAATTATGTCACGTGCTACCAAATGATGAAATCACTTATTTGATAACATAATCAAATGGGTTTACATGGAATATCATTCTCCTAAACACAAAGGAAATACACTTTTAGCAACACTCCCTCATGATGGGCACGGATATCACCAATTATAACAAGAGGGCTTTCTATCATAAAAATTTTCCCTAAATTCCAAGAAAAATAAACTATTGACTATTTTCTCAATGATGTCCTAATGATGGGCATAACAAAATAAAATCATAACCAAATTAATATAACATCAAAGGTACCCATATAATCACACTTAAAAATCTCACACAAATAAAGATGTAGCATGTGCCCCCTAATCATGTTGTTAAACTAATTGTGATGATGCCATTATACTACAATTATAGCTTAAGCCCGAAATGTTCCCTAATGATTGTTTATGAATTATAAACCATAAGATGCATTCAATAGGACATTAAGTCCTCTATTAGCCAAGGTCAGCCTAAAATTAGTCCCTACAGCAAAATTTTCCATCAGATAGACAAAGTTCCATTTAACGACACAACTAATGGTAATTAACAAGGAACCTTCAATCAAATTAGGTCATATTACAGATTCTACATAGTAACAACTCACCTAAGAAAACAAATTTTCATTGGCATTGCTACAAGGAAAAAATAAATTAAATTTGACTCAATCCTAGGCAAATTCTTAAAATTCCCTCAGTTAATCAGCATGTTGTAACATATTTTTTTCTAAAATTTATGTGCCCTTACTAGTGAAGCATCAAATACAGCCTCACTTCTTTCAAGAGTCAATTCCATAGCTTTATATTTGTTGGTTGGAGTCCTTTTTTTATACAAATATAATATTTCTGCTTTATCATTCTACATTTTAAGACTGTGGGCTGATTTCTCAAAATTCAATTACGGACCCCCATTCATTTATGCACAATGGATTTCCAAAGCTCATTATTCAACTTGAGGGTGTATCTTCTATCTACTTCCTAAATGCCAAAGTGAATACAAGAGCAGTTGGAGCCACCATCCATTTTGGTTCATTCAACCTACTACATTCTTTGCGCCCATCACATAATGGTGATTGCTTGCAAATACCATAAAAGTGTTTTCCTACTGCATTCCCCTACCAACTTACAAAAGAAGGCTGAATTTGATCATCCCAAATTAGCCAAGGTGCCAGACCACAGAGGCTAATATTATTGTCACTACTACTAAAGTTTCTAACAAAAGGACTTAAATGTTTCAAAGATAGAAAAATATAACTATCCTCGCTACAAAAATGGTAATTAGGCCAAAAGAGTTACTTGAGACTAATCAATCCTTCCACTCTTTCAACCACACCTTCACACGAGGAAGGCATGATGTGGAGTCTTCTTCATTTGTTAAAAAGCGATCATGGAGATAAGTCCGGAATAACAATACTAGATCGAAAGCTCCACAACTACAACCCAACCAATCAACCAAGTTGCAAACCCTAAAGTCAATGGCGACCATCCCCATTGAACATAACTTTGAAAATGTAATGTAGTATGAAACAACAACCAAATGTCAAAATTGAAAGAGTCATGTTAGGCAAAGCCAATATTAAAAACCCTAAAGCCATATAGAAAGAAACGTGAGACCCTCTCCTGCAAGGTGTACAAGATCCTCAACGTCATTAAGAAGTGCTCATGGAAAAGAAGAATAAAAAGCTAATTATTACAGGCCTCACGGAGACAAAAGCTAATTCTTACAGACCTCAATACTTAATTGATCTCCTTCCACATTAAAAATCTATTTTCCGCTTCGACGCTTCTAGAGAATGCATATTTCTTGCATGGTGAACCTTAGGATGTAACAGTTAGTCCTCGTATTCAGGCATTCACAGCCGAGAAAACCTAGAAGAAGATGAAGCAAAAATGGAGACCAAAACCTACTCTCTATAGTGAATCACAATGAACCATTCTACAACTCTAAGACACACAAAATACACAAAAAAGAAAAATCCAAACATATAAAAAAAATAGTGATGTTTGTTAAAAATAAGAGGAAGTGCTCAAGTTGCCTTTGTAGTCAAACGTTTAACAATCTTCAAGCACTTTCAAATAATAAAAATATTTGGTATGCCTCAGGAATCTTTGAGATTAAATCAGGGTATTAAAAAACAATATGTAGTTCCAGCATTCCTTTTTTTTTTTAAAGCTATGTAAAAAATAAAACAATGTTTGGTGGTTCAAAACTATAATATACTTCTAAACTATAATATATATCTGGCAACATCCAACTTGGGAGATAAAAAAACAACAAACTATAGAAGAAATTTCTTGTTATTTTGATAGGTTTTAGTCTTTACCAATAAAGTAAGGCGAAGTACAGCTTCTTACTCACATGAGCTTGCAGGCTCCAGGAACATGATATTTGAAGTGCATCCTGCTCAACCAGTACCTTGCATGGGTATTCATATTGTCAACTTCCAAAGCCAATTCAAAGTTATCCTTCGCAGCCTGTTAGCAAAAGGAAGTTTACAATGCTTTGCTTCAGTATAAGAAAAAAGGTTCTTCGCCAATTTTAGAAGCCATAGATTTTTCTTCCCTTTTGGGGAATTCATGCCTGGACAAATTTCTATCTCAACAACCTATAAATCAATTAAGTACTGAGGTCAAGCTTTCATAAAATATATTAGATAGAGTGAAATTTACTTCAGCAATAAGAACCTTTTCTAATTATAGTCCAAAGCATCAGCTCCTACAAAAAAAAATTGGAAGCAGGTGTTTACAGAGGTAAATTCATAATTCCAACAGCCAAGCAAAAATGTTTTCCAGAATTTTCAGTTCCAGGCAGGTTATTAATGAGATGAAAGCTGCAAGATTTTGCAGAAGAAAATCAAGAAGGAGAATATTTAAATTCTTTGCAAAATAGAGCTCCTTACACATAGGCCTGTAAACTCAGAGTCATAAGCAATCCAGCTATCTATCATATCCAAATAAATTATGCTTACAAATGACATTTTTAATGTGTTTCTCGCTTAAAAGAAAATAGCAGCAGAGCAATCAACGTGAACTAAAATCTAAAAAAAACAATCTTCACATCATATAAAATCAGACTGCCAAACCTAATAAATTATCAGGGAAAACATAAAATTCTCTCTTCAATTCCATCACTTGGCCTAAATATATCTCAATGAGCATCTGCAAAAACAACATAATCCTCACCCTAAGTAGAGGGATAAGACGTGGATCGTTGAGGTCGGCGTGGTCAATAACTCTGTCGACTTCTTGGAGTGCACTCCAACCCTTGGCCACTAATCCCATTGCCTTCTTGTTTCTCTCGTGTATCCCTCGCTGCCTCCATCAAGCAAAACAACGGAGTGAACGGTTTTCTCAAAAAACAAATAGGTTTCTGATGTATTTCATCAAATCTATCTAAGATGAAAGTTCAAAGACATCTATCGTAGAATAGAGTTACCAGTTGATTGCGAGAGCAGAGCGGCCTCTGGCTTCCGGCCGCCCTCGAGATAAAAAGCCGAAGCATCGCTCGTTCTCTCTCTCTCTCTCCCCGCTGCTCGTCGGATTATAAACTTGATATATAAAGGGACAACTTTCTAAAAATATAATAAATAAATAAATTATTAAAAATAGATAAACAAAAATTCAAAATTATTTGGGGTAACTTTTTTAGTGCTTTAAGTAGTTTTGAGTACAAAATTTCAAACCTTTCTAGCACTCAAAAGCTTTTAGAAAACATCAAGAAAATTATTACAAACAAAAATCTTAGGATTCTTTTGAAACAGCTTTTTTTAATGCTTTATAAAATTGTTTTAACAAAAGTAACTTTTTATATTGATTATGGAAAGCATAATATTAGTACCAAAAAAAAGTTTAAAATTGTAGAAAAATAGTGGCCAAATAAACAATTATGGTCGTTGTTAAAAAAATACGCTAAGAAAGTTATCACAAACAAATTCATAAGTTTTGTTTGAGACGACTGCAACGTTATATAAAGATGGTTGTAAAATTACTATGAAGAAAATAATTTCGCTCAATCGAGGTCATTTTACCAGTTTATCACTCACCATCTGAGCAAATGAACAAACATGTCAGCAAACTGTCGGCTCAAACTCGAGCTTGAGCCGAGCTCAAAAGGCGAGCACGAGCTTGACTCGTCCAATTCTAACGAGCTCGAGTCGACTCGCAAGCCCTCTGCTTCTTTCGCGGTTCGATAGTCTTCCTCACGCTGTCTGATCGTCTTCCAACACCCTTGAGCCCAATGCCACGTTGTTGACATCACAAAGCCTGAAGCCGAGAAGATGAAACAGTGGTGGAAGCTGTAGCTAGCTTTCAATTTTTACATCCTTTAGTCTTTTTCCAACGTGGATAGCGGTTTTTTTTTTTTAGAATATATATATATATATACCCACAACTCATATGAATTGCATTTTTGTTTTGGGAATATAGCCTATTGTTTTATTTTTGAAGATGAATCATTTAATATGAGCCTTTATGCGCCTTGTTTGAGCATTGGTGGGAATGAAAAATCCATTATTTTAATTTTTTTTAAATCGAGCCGGCTCGCGAGCTGAGTCTGATTGTGCTCGAGCACGTATACTATATGAGCTCGATTATAAACTCGAACTCGACTCATGAGCTCGATAAGCTTGGCTCATGAGTCCATAAACAAGTCGTGCTCGAGTTAGCTCGTGAGACGGCTCGGCTCACTTACACCCTTACTGTAAAACACTTTAGCTTCGGGTTTAGACTTCTTTCATAAAAATATAAATAGCATAACATATAATTTCATTACTACAATTAACATTTATATTCAACCAATTCTAAAATAATATGTACACTAACCACGATAGGCTATAAAATAGTACATTAAAAGCTGAAAATAAAACTAAACTACCCTCAGTGTCTAGCCTCACATTGCAGACTCCTTGTATTTACCTAAAATATATAAAAATCATGTAATGAGCATAAAAGCCGAGCAAGTAATCAAAACTCTATATTGAATTCAATATAAAACAAAAGAATCAATTGTCTGCTATAGTTCCAGTCCATATCAATCAACAATTAATAGTCTATTAGTAAAACCAAACAAATAATATATAAAATATGTATAAATTAATAGTTAAACTAATATGACCAGTAAAGACAAAAAGGTGTCTACTAACAATAAGAAAAATGGTAAAACAACTATTAATCAATGACCATGTTAGTATGACATGCTATATTGTATTAAGATTAATGTAGCTTTATCAATTCCATATTAGTTCAACAAATTATCATATAAATTGTAATCATTAATACAATTATGAATGGCAAGATAAGACATCCAACTTTAATGTGGGGTTTTCATCTTTCCATATGTTAGCCACAACATTTTGAAAACCAGACTTAACTGGTTGGTTCAATCATGAACCGGCCAAGTTATCGATCCAATCAAATTAAAAATTTATGATTGCATCAAATCGGCTCGAACAAATTTGAAATGCCAATTTGAATGAAAAAATCATCGAATCAATTTCGATTAGGAATAATTGGTCCCGATTTGATAGAACCAATCATAATATATACATGTTATCTCACATAACATGCTTTATTGTAAGTTGTGTGAACTTTATGTTACATAAAGATAACTTGATCAAACTCTCTTATGATGTGGAACTAAAAAATTGCATAAATACTATATGGGTTATAATACAAATTTGGGCTGGGTTGGGCTACAAATTTAAACTAGTTTGGTTGTAAAACTTATTAATGTGTTAGTGATTGGACAAATACTTGCTTGGTGGATACGATGTATCTTACTATTTTTACACTAGTGAATAGTGTATGTTTGAATATGAATATACTTAGATTTTATTTGATACTAAAATTGTCATTTGATACTCAAGTAGACGTGTCGATTAATTAATGAAGTGATTGAATGAGTGTCGATCTAACAAGGGATTATTCTACTAAATTACAATCATAATAGTATTGTATACTAAGGATGCACATTTTATCCTACTTGATAAGAATGAAGTGTTTTGATTTTCTTCCACTTACAAAGAAAGCAAATAGACAAGGTAATACTAATATATAACATATGTTTTGAACTAATGCTTGTAAATAATAATGTTTTTCAATTGAGACTCATAATTGTTGATGTGGATCAGAGCATATACATCTCTAGATCTGTGTCAAGCTTATAAGAGTGAAAATGAAGATTCAAGATATTCCAACAATTTTAATATCTCCATAGAACTTAAAAAGTTAAACATTATATGTCTAAATATACAATATTCTATTTCAATATTCTTAATTGTTTCAAAATTCCTCCATCGAGTTAATAAATCACACTAAATATTAACTACATACATGAACATTATATGTTATTAAACGAAAAACAAGAGATGTTGAAAACATCCATAATTTTATTCAAAACATAAGAGTGTACATTAGTACATGCATTCACTACAAGAAAAATCGCTCATTTATGGCAGATGTTTTATGAGGCTTTCCGGTGGACTATTTTTCGGTAGCTTTCCGACGATTTTTCGGTGGATTACGCTGAAATATTTCTGACTTATTTTCAGGCATAATATTCGACGGTTTTCTTCGGAGGGTGTTACGGTGACTTTTAATAATTTCTGAAAAAAATCATATATTCGTAAATTAATTAATTAATTAATTAATTAATTACTTATCTTAATTACTTATTAATTTAATAATCTTATTTTAATAAATTCTTTTTTATAACTTAGTTTAAGTAACAGTTAATTTAATAACTTATTTATTTTATTTATTAAATTTAATATATTTTTAAATTAATTTTTAATTCT
>NW_021319518.1:8572255-8601219 GCF_001605985.2 Dendrobium catenatum | reverse complement strand
TTATTTTTATAATTATAATTTGAAAAAAAACCTCTTTAAACACATTTGCCCCTCTTCAACAAATTGATTGGGTCTTCGAAAAATTGTCGCAAACCCAGTCAAATCTCACGGCCGGTTTAGTGTAGCGGGGCAGTGGTAGCTAAGGGAGGGCGGCGCGGCAGGCAAACACAAAGGCAGGCATAATTAGCACGGTAGAGCTTGTCAAATTTTTAACGAGACCCGAAAACACGACCGAACCCGACTCGAAAAAATTCGGTTCAGTTTGATCCGATTATCACAACGGTTCGGGTTCAAAATGACACGATTTTGAGTTTCGGGTCAGGTTCGGGTTGACCCCGGAAACCCGGTAATGGACCCGGAAATGCTTCCTAGCCCATTTCTGCTGCTCAATGTGCCCGCGTTGGCCCGCTAAATGTCCAGCGCGTGCCATGTTGCAGCGTCCAGCCATCCCGACGACCGTCCAGTCGCTGTCGACTCAGTCTGCCCGCGAAAATGACCCGCGGTCGCCGCGATCGCGCCGCGTCGACGATCCGTCGAGTCGCCAGTTCGCCTCTTCGAGGGCTGTCGCCGTTCGCGTCCGCTGCGCTGTTGCTTACGCTATATCAAATTCTGCTCCAGGATCCGTCCAGGACGATCTGGGATCTATCCTGGATACGATCAGTTGAGATCTGCTCCAGGAATTTACCCAGATTTTGGTTTCCAGGGTGATTTTTCTGTAAGCATCGTCTAGGCCCGATCGGAGGACTTCGAACCAGGCGATTGCACTGTAAAAATTATCGGCCGGAAAATAGTCGAGGAACCGTCCAGGGACGATCGATTTTTGGTCTGATCGTCCTGGGACTATCTGGCCGATCGGCCGGGCCAATCTGAGTATTTATAAAGCAGAAATCAGTCGTTTTGGAAAGAGAGAAAATCAAAAATATAAAAATATCTGATTTTGAGGAGAGAGAAAGTCGAGGGCATTTGTTGAAAGTGATTTTCGGGCGACGAGAACCGTTTTCGTCCAAAAGAGACTTGTTTGAATATTTGCTGTACGCAATGGTAAGGCAGCATCTGCCTTTCTTCAATTTTCAGACTGTGTCGTGTTTGGTGCGTTTTTTCTGTCCCGGATTTTGTTTCCGTTTAGCGGATTTTTCGTCCGTATCTTTTGATTGGTTCAGTTTTTACGCGTGTAACTTGTTTGCTATATTTGTTGTCTGGCCGATGTGGTGCACGTTTTGACTATATTTTGAAGATTTATTGTCCGGGTTATTTTTGATTTCGACTGTGTTTTTAGTCGAAACTGGATTTTTCTGTGTAAGTGAATAACTTGTCTGTCAGTAAGAATAAAATATTCTGGAGAATTTATTATCTATATTCTGTTGCAAATTGGTGAATTGTGATTTTCAGGAAAAATTGTGTAAATTCCGTATATCTGCCGTTGTGGCTGCCGCAATTTTTGTCTGATTTCGTATTGATTGGTCCGGATTTCTTCTGATGATACGCTATCTGTATATGCTATAAAAAGGGAGTTAATAAGGTGCGATTGCGTCGCTCTGATGAATATCAGTCTGGTACTGGGGAATTCACCTGCTGAGTCAGATTGTGGAGACAATATTTGTTATATTTCGTGTATCCGCATGAATTCTAATTATTCTGGTGCTGTGAGCACATTTAGCTTAGCTATTAATTACTCAGAGAATTTCTGGTGCCCGGCTGAGCACAAGGGAGACATAAGTGGTCAGAAATCCGTAGTGATTCTGTTGTTAGTTTAGCTATTAAATTAAATATCTGATTATCTGAATTTTGATATGATTTGATTTCTGTATCTGTCTGTAAGGCAATTTATGGATTTGATCGATTTGATCCTGCATTCTGATTTCTTTGATCTGTTGATGTGATCTAATCGTTTGAATTTGATAGCTGTCCATTTAGTTCTGATCTGATTTGTATTCTGATGTGATCTGATATGTTACGACTCTGATTCTATGTGGTTGCTAAATGTTCACCGTATTCTCTGCATCTCTGTCTTCTAGTTCCTGTTTTCTGAAACTGGATATATAGTATTAGCTCATTATACATGTAAGGAGTTACGCTTACATGTATGATCGTCTTCTGATATTGAGCCTGGATGATTATGCTCTCTGCTCTCGCTTGAGCTGTCTTGATCCTGCAGATCTGTCTTCGCGTCTTCTGTTTGTGCGTTGAGCTCTGTAACGCCTTCTCGGGAAAGAAGATATATATGGAACTACTAGAGTGTCCGAGTGGCGCAGTCGATCTGTGATATGTACTTTTGTACTACTTTGATTTTTGTACAACGGGTCATGAATTTCCTTCTTATTTCTTCTGTTAGCCATGTACCGTATTTGTAGATGATTGTTTTGAGAAAAGAAAGAAAAAGATTAGATGTTTTGTTTCTGCCCTGGTGGTTTGATGATTCAGTAGTAGCTGCTGTGTTTGTGTGTCCTGTTGGTTTAATTATTTTGGAAGTTCAGTTTCAGTAAGCAATTTCAAAACCAGTCCTGGACTATAAGTCGGTGCGCGGGCCCCGGTGCGAAGCGGGATTCATCCCGGGTCCGAGTCGGTCGTGACAAACTTGCATGTGGGATCAAACGCATTGGTTTTGGAATTTGGTGGATTGTAAGGACAGGCTACTAGGAGTGATCTGTAGTGAGTCAGTCTGGTAGTTTTGGGTTTATTCAGCTTTTTATGTGCTTGGTTCTCTTTGTGAAGTTTTCCTGGTTTTCTGGATTTTTTCTGTATTGGATCAGCCAGACCAGACATGACTGACGGGCAGAGTTGCCGTCAGGCCAAGCACAGTGGGAGTACAGCCCAGTGGCAGTGGTGCAGATACATTGTCTCAGTTTGCTACGCTTGTTGCTCAGATGCATTTGAGTTCGAGACTCAGAGTAGAGTTGGTCTACCGTCCGATCTGATGATCTGACGACATTCTGCAGTGTTATTGAGTTGAAGCCTTCCGAGATTGAGGGCGGCTGTTGAGCCCAGAGCAGCCGAGGAGTGGCTGAGGAGATTGGAAAAGACTTTTGACGTCGATGTAGTGTCGTCAGACAGAAAGGCTTCCTTTAGCTGTTTTTCTGTTGCGACGGAGAGGCTGAGCACTGGTAGGGAAGGCCAGCAGGCAACCAGATTTCACGGCAGACTGAACTCTTTTGATCACTTGGAAGAGTTCACTGAGGTATCCGAGATTGGTTGTTCCCCTTCTGCTACGACAGCAGATGCATGTAGACTTTTCTGATGGCTGGTTCAGGGGAGCAAGACGGTGATGCAGTATAGGCTGAGTTTACTGCATTAGCCAGGTAGCTCCGCGCTGGTTAGCACTTCTGCTCGAGAGGTGCTACAAAATTTTTTGGGGAGACTACGAGACACTTTGAGGCAAACCCTGATACCATTCCGGATTACTGATTTTTCTGAGCTTGTGGGAGCGAGCTCGTTTATAGAGAATGGACTGACAGGTCTACTCAGCAGCGGTGGACTGCGTGAGTAGGAAGAGTTTGGAGGACGAGACTATTGGCAGTGTTCCTCTGGGGAGAGGAGATTTGTAGCTGGTTCTGGATCTGATTGATTCCAGGAGACGTGGAGGGTCGTCTCAGTACTGCCTACCAGTACGACGAGTCTGGTTCATAGATTATGCACTTGTGTAGCCAGAGTTGTGGACGGCGACATCATGCCAGTTGCTACAGGATTGGATGGTCTGTGTTTTGATGGTGGTCAGCCAGGACATCGAATTGCAGAGTGTCCGCAGGCTGGATTTGACCCTCGGCGATTCTGAGTGTCCATCAGAGGGTTTCTGTTAGACTAGTGCAGTTCAGCTGGAAGTCGAGTCTGTTCCTCCCTTCGATCCTGTCGGGATTTTCTTGGGAGAGGGTGGTGGTCTAGTTCTGCACCAAGGAGACCACCTACTGGAGGCAGGAGAGCCTAGTAGTTCTGTTTGCTTCAGCTCCTACTCCAGTTCAGCAAAAAAAACAAAAAAAAATTATATACAGAACCAACGAGTTATCATGCGTTGAGTCAGCCAGGAGGGACTCGAGATTGACTCCAGACTGTATGGATGACAGGTACGATTTTACATTTCTGATCTACTTCAGCCCTGTCGTTTAAACTGTGTTTGATTATAGAAATATCAATTTTCAAAACCCTATCTTGATATTGAATCCATTGTAGAATATTGTGTCAGCCTCTCGAGACTGTACTTTATTCTCAATGTAGTATTCGATTACAAAATAGGAGAAATCAAAATCTGCGTGGTGACACAAAATTTTCCCACCAAATGTCATTCACATAAATCTAAATAATGAGACTTTCATCTTTAACTTTTTGTATAAAGAGTGTAGTGTCCACACTACCCTTAATAAATCCTTTATCCAGTAAGAATGAGAAAAGTTATTCATAGTAGTCTCTAGGTGCTTGCTTTAACCCATATAATGCCTTTTTTATTTGAATACATGGTTTAGAAATTATGTAATTTCAAATCGCGGGGGGGGGGGGGTTGCTTAACATAAACATCCTCCTTGATTACCCTATTCAGAAAAGCACTCTTTATGTTCATTTGATATAGTTTAAAACTTTTGAAGCAAGTAAAAGCTAATAGCACTCTTATGACTTCTAGTCAAGCAACTGGAGCAAAGGTTTCTTCAAAGTTTATTCCCTCAATTTGGCTGTACCCCATGGCTACTAGTCTGGCTTTATTTCTTTTTATTGTTCCTGAGTCATTCACCTTATTTGTAAAGACCCATTTTGTTCCAACTACACTCTGTTCTTTAGGTCTCTTGACTAACTCCCAAACATCATTCTTGGTGAATTGGTTCAATTCTTCTTGCATTGTTAAGATCTAAAATTCATCTCCTAAAGCTTAATCTATACTCGTGGGTTCTATCATAGAGATGAATGTTGAATGACTAACCTCCATCCTAAGTCTGTGCCTAGTTCTTATGCCTTCCAGCGTGTCTCCTAAAATTAATTCTTTAGGATGACTAGAAAAGTATCTCCATTCTCTAGGCAAATCTTCTTGAGGTTTTACCCTTTCTCCTTTGGTCATAGTTTCTACTCCGTGAATTGCCATTATTTCATCTTCTTCAATTTTAGATTCAGAGGGCTTATCTTATTCATCAAATACTACATGGTCGGACTCTTCTACTACTAGGATTCTCTTATTAAAAATTATATAGGCCATACTTATAGTTGAACAACTTAAGAAGTCACCCTTATTAGACTTGGGATCAAATTTTTCAAAGGGAAGTTTGCCATTGATTAAGATAAAGCACTTGCAACCAAAAACTTATAAGTGTGAAAGATTCGATGTTCGATCCTTAAGGAGTTCATAAGGAGTATTATTTAGCTTCGATCTAATGTTCACCCTATTTAAGATGTAACACATCGTGTTAACTGTTTCTGCCCAAAAAATATCTCAGAAGGGTGTACTCAGCTAACATTGCCCTAACAGCTTCTACCAAGGTTCTATTCTTCCTTTCTTCTATTTCATTTTGCTGAGGAGTTCTTGGGGCTGAGAAATTTTGCTCTATCCGTATCTCTTGGCAGAATGATTCAAATCTTTCATTTTGAAACTCTCCACAATGATCACTATGGATTATTGAGATTTCACATCCTAATTTTTTGTTGAATCCAAGTGGAGAATATCTTAAATTCCTTAAATGACTCATTCTTATGTACTAGGAATCTTACCCAAGTGTTTCTAGTGAAGTCGTCTACAATCAAAAATCCATAATTTTTTTCACCTAGGCTAGCTGTGCTAACGGGTCCAAATTAGTCCATGTAAAGGATTTCTAATGGCCTAAAGGTGATCACATCTTTTACTAAATAAAAGGATGATTTGATTTATTTTTCAGTTAGCAGGCATCGTATAGATGGTCCTTAGTGAAGTCTAACTTAGGTATGCCTCTAACTAGTTTTTTCTTAGTGAAGCTTCTAAGTGTTTTCATACTAGTATGACATAGTCTCCTATGTCATAACCACGAGTCATCTACTAATATTTTTTATGCAAAATGAATTTGAACTATCAATACAATAAATATCTAACATGTAAACATTATTCATTTTTTTCCTTCTAATACAAGTTTGTTATTTAAACTAATTAGGCATTTATTAGAAAGAAATTTTATGTCAAAACCTTTATCACATAATTGACTAATGCTTAGTAAGTTATGCTTTAAAACATCAACTAATAAAATATTTTCAATTAAAAATTCTTAGCATTACCAACAATACATAAGCCCACCACTTTTCTGGTGGTGTTGTCTCCTAATGTTACTTTGCCTCAGGACCTGGTCTCCAGTAAAATGAACTTCTTCATATCTGCAGTCATATGTCACGAGCAGCCACTGTCCAGGTATCAGATGCTCTCACCAGGTCTTTTGTGAGAGCGCCCTTATAAATTCATTCAAGGGTTAGATTTGGGAACCCAAGTGAGTTTGGATTTCTCCTTATGCTTGTATGAATGAGATGTAAGCATGCTATGCTATGATGGATGCAATTTAGGTATACATACTAGGTGTGTCCTATGGTGAATCATGCATGTGCGGGTTATGTGAGGTAACATTCCACAAGAGAAGCACCTAATACCGGGAAATGGGTTCACTAACCTATATGGGTGGTGATGCCTCTTCCTAAAGTTGTGTGATGCATGCAGTACAGGGGTTTTACTAGATTAGGATAATGTGGGTGATGTCTTTTCTTTTTTTATTTCCTTGATTTTTTTCTTTAAATGTGTTATTTTAATCTGTTAATCTGCCAATTTCCCATTTAAATAGATGCTCATTGTGATCTAACTCTAAATAAAGTTTGTCTAGTCTATTAAAATCCTTTTCTAGTTCAATATGCATTATTTTCAAGGATTCATATGCTTCTGTTAATTCAATATGCTTCTTATTTAATGCATCATACTAATCAAGTAGGGACATATGATCTCTATCTAAATAAAAAATTTTTAACTAAGTTAGCATGCTCAGTTTGTAAAGTACTAAAATCAATATTAAGACTAGCATGCATCTTTATCAACTTCATATACGAGTCATGGAATTTTTTAGAAATAAGCAGTAAATCTTCATATGAAAGTTGTCATACCTCATCTTGATCTAATTGATCAAGATTATCATTAGCCATTAGACACAAATTTGTTACCTCCTCCTCTGCTTCTTCTTCTAGCGATTCTGACGCAATGTCAGCCCAAAATGCTTTTTGTGTCTTCATATTCCCCTTCTTATATTTAGCTTTTATCCTTGCCTTTTTCCTTAGCTGGTTGACTCTTTAAGTAGGGGCAATCAGCTCAGAGGTGGTCTGGTTTCCTGCACTCAAAATAAATAATATCAGATGAAACTTTAGTATTTCTCAAGACTTTACCTTTATTCCAATTGTTCTGATGATGCCTTTATTTTTTTTTTTCAAGAAGTTCTTGAATTGTCGAGTTATCAAGGTTATGTCATCTTCTTCTTCTATTGCAGAACTTTCACTTTCTGAGTTGTTTACTTTCAATGCCACCGTCTGCTCCTTCTTTTCACCTGCATCACTTTGCCTTTGACTCACTCCTTGCTCGTATGCAATGAGTGACCCAAGCAAATTATTAATAGAATAAACATTTAGATCTATAGATTCAGTGATGGCAATATTTTAGCATCATAAGAACTAGGTAAGAATCTAAGAATCTTGTTAACTTTTTCAAAATTTGAAATTTCTCTACCTAATTCCTGCAAGGATGTTATGATTTATGTGAACGTAGTGTACATGTCAGATATTATTTCACTAGGTTTAATATGGAAGAGTTCATAATCATGCAATAAAATATTAAGTCTAAACTGTTTAATTTCATTAGTTTCTTCGTACGTGATGCACATTATATCCCAAATCTCCTTACCAGTAGCATATATAGCTACCCTCATATAGTCCTCAGATTTTAAAGCACAAAAGAAATTGTTTAAGCACTTCGTGTTTAATTGAGTCAAATCCCTATCCTCATTACTCCATTCATTAAAAGGTACTTGAGTTTTCACTCCATTTACAAGTTTAAATTGTACAGCATAACCTTCATTGACCAATATCCACATACGATAATCTATAAACTATAAAAAAGTAGTCATTCTAATTTTTCAAAAATTAAATGGGATATTATCAAAAAGAGGTGGATGGGTTATTGAATAACCCTCTACGTTATTACGATTACCAAATGAGACATAATCAATTTTCATGGTTTTCTAAAATGCCTTTTTTGAAACACCGCTTTGATATTAATTGAAATTACGAGATGCACCAAGAGTGGGGGTGAATTTGAAAAATTATTGCAATAAAAAATCCTAAACATGAATTCTAATATTTTTTGTATTTTAAAATTTAAATAGGAAAATTTTAAATAATGCAAAAGAGAGTGCTTGATACATAATTTGCAACAACAAATTTCACAATGATTTTCACCAAGCAATCATAATGAAAATAAAGTGTAAGTGAAAATAAAAAGTAGTAAAGGAAAAATCACACCAGAGATTTTATAGTGGTTCGCTCACTTGACCTACGTCCACTCCCCGGAGTCCTCCACTATGGAAATTTCACTACTAAACAATAGTTCTCCTTTTGCCACCTCGGCAAGGCGGAGAAGCCCTTAAAAACCTCACTTTCACCAACCTAATGTGGCAGAGTGCCAAGCACTTTGTCACCCTCCTAGCAATGATAGCGTACCTTCTAATTTTTCTCTCTCCTAAAGAAGGCAGTACCTTAGAGGACACAAATGTAGAAATGTCTCCCCATCACATAGCCTCCCACAAGATTTTCTAGGGCCACAAGAGGAGCAAAGTGCAGCAAGCTTGGAGCAACTGCGTGATCTCCCTCACACTCCTTCTCCCTCACAAAGCCCACCTTCTCCTTCCTCGCTCAATCCATAAAATCTTCTCAAAGCACTCTCCCATAGAATCCCTCTCTAATCACGTTCCTCTCTCTCAATCACATACCAAGAAAATAGAAGTTTTGATACTTAAAACGAGATCCAAAAAACCCTAAAAATTTCAAATTAGTCATTATTATCATATAGTAATATCTAATATAATACATTACAAATAGTATAAAATGGCCTTCATCCTAGTATGAAGGTTTATAAATAGGCCAAAAATTTTACATACAATAATATCGTATAATATAAACTTGTATCGTACGATATGTGAAATCCTTCTATTAGTACAGGAAGATTACTCGGATGACAAAAACTCGTCTATATACATTGTAGGGTACGACCTACTTCATATAGTTTGATTAGTCAAAATCAAGGGATTGTTTGATACAATGTTTGGGATGATTGAAAATATCCTCGGTTGATCGAACAGTGCGAACGGTATCATATAGTATGATAACCAATCAAAAATTAATGCTTGATTTATCCGCTAATCACGGGGTTAATTTAAGTAAGTATTCAAAAGAAATCGTATAGAATGAATTGCATCATACAATATGAACGGTTATAAAACTTACATAAATTAATCTGGCAGCTAGGGTTTTTGGTTAGTAATACATAGTATATTATAATATCCATCATACAGTACGACTTGTTCACAGATAGCCCTTTCAGCTAGATCATATCGTACAGTATGATATAAACTCATACCGTATGATCAATAGAGGAAAAAAAATCTACATTTTTAAAACCCTCTCAGCCTATGTGTGTGTATGGTTGCTCAATCTTACATGCAATTTGTGGTCAGACTAAAGAAAAGAAAAAATAAAAATAAATGAAAAATTACATTATTATAAACACACACACACTACTCTACCCAATCTTGAGTCTTCTTGTTATCTTGAGTAACTTGTGATCTCTCTGAAATGTTAGCACTCATAGACAAGAGAAAAAATTAAAAGTATTCAATAAATAGTAATTCAAATGACATTATTTATCATCATCAAAATCTCATAGACTAGGAGTCATGGATTGCAACACCTTTTAAAGTTATGTGATGCATGCAATATTGATATGTTATTTTCAAAAGCTATAAGATTTTCTAATTTCTTAAACTCTTTTTATAACTCAGCATGAGATGACTTCAAGGAATCATATGCATCAGATAATTTAGTATGCTTTTTCTTTATGGAATCAAACTCATTAAGTAATAAGATGTGATTTTTATTGATTATAGAATGATCTTTAAGTAAAATTTTGATGTTCTTTTTGCAAATTTAAAACTCTAATTTTAAACTAGTATGTGATTTCTTAAGTTTCCTATATGATGCATGATTTTTTTCATAAACATCAAGTAATTGTTTGTAGTTTAGTTCACATACCTCTTCTTGGTCAAACTGGCCAAGATGATCATCCGCCATCAAGCTCAAGTTTGTAGTCTCCTCTTCAGGTTCAATCTTAGAGGTGTCCAATACTGAATCCTCCTAGAATGCCTTTTGGAACCTCTTATTGTCCTTTTTGAACTTGGGTTTCTCCTCACTCTTTTTCTTTCTTGAGTTAGCTTTAAGTATAGGACAACAGTTTTAATGTGTCCTGGCTTCCTGCATTCAAAGCAGATTATATCATTAAAATTCTTAAAAATTTTGCTACCATTACCTTTACTCCACCTCTGATGGTTTTTGTGCTTCTTCCTTAGAAAGCTTTTGAATTGCCTCGTGATGAAGGTAACATCATCGCTTTTAGACCCAAAAGAATCAATGTCTATATTATTGGCCTTCAGCGCCATAGTTTTCTCCTTCTTTTTCTCACCTACATTAAGATTTCTTTGATTCTCCCCTTGCTCATAAGCAATGAGTGATCCAAGCAAATTATCAATAGAATAAGTATAAAAATCTTTAAATTAAAAAATTATAGTGATCTTAGCATTAAAAGAAGAAGGCAAGCATCTCAAATTTTTATTTACTTTTTCATAATTACTTAGCTCTCTTCCTGAAGCATGCCATGAGGTTACAATTTGAGTAAACCTAGTATACATATTATAAATTGATTCAGAAGGTTTCATAAGAAAAATTTCATAGTCATGCAATAAAATATTCAACCTAGATTGCGTAACTTCATTAGTTCCTTCATAAGTAATACACAATCTATCCCAAATCTCGTAGCAAGGTAGAGAAGCCTATACAAAACCTCCTTTCCACCGACACTAGTGAGGCAGAGAACCCAACTCCTTTTACTTCCTCTTGAAGCAGGCAGAGAACCTTGATCGATTATTGAAGTGGACCTCTCTCGAACCTCCAAGAATAAGAGATGACAATTGAAGAAGAAGACTTAGATCCTTGCTTGGAGCAACCTTGATGAAACCCCTCACAATCTCCCCCTCACAAGATCCTCTCTCTTTCTCTCTCCCTTTCTCTCCCTCTCCTCTAGGCTCTCTCAAGTCAAGATAGCAGCAAAAGATGATTTCTTATGTAGAACAAGAGCTCTAAAGTAGAAGAGTTTCATAATAGCTCTTAATTTATACAAACTGAATTTACGCCTAGGATGATATAAAAATTGTCCTGGATGATCAGCATAAATTTCTCTCAATCAGCCCAGACAGTTTAGGGCGATCAAAAGGTTTTTGTTCATAACATCTAGGATGATAATTTATCATCTTATACAGTTAGTATAAATTGTTAAATATTGTCTACACAATCCCATTGAAAGGATGTTTGGATGACAGAAAAATAGCTTGATCGTCCAGGCTGATCTCACAATTATCCAAAATGATTACTTCAAATTGTTGAAGATCATCCAGACCATCACCCTAAATTGAAAGTGTCCGATGTTGATCGTCCAGGAATAACTAAGGTTTTTTTAAACTGATCATCCCAGCTGATCCTACGATTGTCCAAGATGATTTGATCGAGCAATCAAACCTTAATTACTTTCTTTAATAATTGAATTAATTTAGGCATAATTTTGTTTCATCATCCAGGATGATGTCCAAAAATAAATAATACCTAAATAGATCTGGCAGCTGATTCTTTCTGATTTGAGACTATCATCCCTGCTAATAAGAATATCATCCAGGATAATGCGCTGAATGATTGCTGCCTTAACCAAGATGCCCTAATTAGGGTTTTTATTTTTTACATATCGTCCAAGACAATTTGTGGATCATCTTGGATGATGTGACCAAAAATAGAGAACCATATCATTTACAATAGACTTAAGAAAGGGAAAAGTTTAAAAATTGACTTAAACCTAGTCTACCCAATCTTGAGCTGGTTCAAATTGCATTTTGATCTTGTTGACCTGAAATGTTAGTAGGCAAGGCAGTCATAAAGAAATAGAAGTATTTTCTATAATCAAAATTATACTCCCTGAAAGCATATTTATAATAATAGATCTTGATTTCCTTTCCTTTACCTTCAACCTCAATAATAATATGAACAGGTGGCAGACTTCATTAATCTTCAAAGGTTTCGATTTGAAACATTTTCCTGATTAGAATCATGTACGATCAAAAAATTACTTCAAAGGTCACTCGATTGCTTCCAATTATAGTGATCCTTTAGTGGATACGAAGATTTGGACAACCGATCACCAGCTAGTGATTATCGGTGATCCTCCATCGCTATTGAGAAATTCAAAATTCTGGACTTTATCTCCCTAAAATTCTGGAGATTCAAATATTGCAAATTTTCAAAGGCCAATATTTTGTTTGGTAGCCACTTATAAAATTACAAAAATAAAGATGGACTTATGTTGGAAATTCATTAGAAACCATATAAAGGCTTTGATGAGCTCCAATTACTAAGGTTTGAACTTTAGGTCATCATTAACTTGTAGTTCATTTGATTTATTACTTAGCAAACCCTAAATTTATATTTATATAAATGACCTAGGAATTCATTAAATCATAAAAAAATTGCATTTAATCATAAATAAGCAAAATAGTCAAGGTAAAATAGAAGGCCCATCATAAAGTGTCAAAATATAAATTAAGTAAAAAATAAAAAGAATAGTAAAATAAATAAAAATAATAATTAAAAATAAAAAATTTCCAAATGGTTTTAAACTATTGTAATTATGATTTAAAGTTAATCATGACCCTTTTTGAAATTGATTAATGTTGGTTTGATTAAAATATCAAAATTACGATAATTAGCTTAATTAAATAAATAATTAATTAGGTTAATTTTCAATAGATCATAAATTAATAAATAAAAATCATAAAATTAAAAATTTATTTGTAATTGAATATAAATAAAATACAAGCAGAGAGAGAAAGATCTGTTTTTCAAAATTTTCATTCCCGTTTTTTCCTTCTTTGATTCGACTAGGTTGTAGGACATTGAGGCGGATAGCCACCAGCCATCATTGCCTTCGAATGTGAAAGCATCATCTGTAGGCGGAATGTCTATGTTGAATAAGACTGAGCAAGGATGTCTGGTGACTGGAGTTGATTGTGAAGCTAAGGATGCTGGCAAATGAAGATCTAAAAGTGAACTCATCATTACAAAAAATGTTGATTTTCATACTGAGAAGGTTAAGCATGTTGAAGGCAAGGGTAAAGATGTTCCTTTGAATATTGATTGCAAGACTCCATGTATTTTGAAATCGACTGGCTTTTCTCTCCCAAAATCATTTGATCATGAGGCTTCGTCATCTAGTATGAAAAATTTTGTTAATAGATTTTTGAATTCAAATGCAATCCCTATTATTGACAGTGCGATAAATGCAAATTCCTTGAATTTGGTTTAAAAAGTTGTCATAATAGTATTAAGGAAGCAGTGGTTCCTTCAGAGAAAGCTGTTGTGAGCAGTGATTACAATGCAGTTCAGGTGATTGAGAATATGTCTGAGAACAGAGAAGAAGCTAGCAGGTTGGCCAAACCTTGGAACAAAAAAAGCTGTATATCAAGTTAAATTTCAATAGGGAGAATGTTGTTCTAACTGAGGATGGAAAAGCTATAAAATTGATTGAATCTTCTGAATTTATGAATGCTAAAAGGCTAGAATCTTCATTGGTTGCAAAGGTATTTGGTAGAGAAATACCATCTCATTTAGTTGCTTGGGAGTTGAGATGACAACAGGCTCTTTTTGGTCAATTTATTTTTTCAACCTTAGGAATGGGTTGGTATTTGTGTTCGTTCAAGACATTGGATGCAATGGAATGAGTTCTGTCAGGTGGCCCATGGTTTGTAAATGGTCAAATTGTGGGAATGGAAAGTTGGTCAACTGAATTTTTTTCTAGCTCAATGAAAGGACTTACTTCACCTACATGGATCAGAATGCCACAATTGCCTTTATAATGTTGGGATGAAAACAACGTGGCTATGATTGCTTCTAGGGTGGGTGTTCCATTGATATTGGATGGGAACATGTTTCAATGGGGTAGGAGGGAGTTTGCAAGGGTTTGTGTTCGTGTGGAGCTAGACAAACCTCTTCCCATGGGTGTTTGGGTGGAAGGGATGGCTGGAATATTTTTTCAAAAGGTTGAATATGAGAGGATCTTATCTTTTTGTTATGAATGTGGTATGATTGGCCATGATAAAAGTAATTGTAATAAAAGGCAAGTGTGGTGGTGAAAAATAATGTGGAGGCTACAAACAATCAAGTTCAAGGCAACCGTTATAAGATAGCACATGAGATGGAGGTTAAAGACACTTATTGACCTTGGGTCCATGTTAATTACAAAAGGAACAAGAGAGTTAACAAAGAAGTGACTAAGGTGAGACCGATACAGAAGAGATTTGATATGAAATATCATAGCAAACTAGATGTTGTTCAAATTGAACCATCTGATTTGTTGAACAAAGAGAATAAGGCTGCTGTAAACATTGAAGTAGAGAAGATCATTGAAGACAAATTTCTGGTAGAAGAAGGGGAAATTACATTAGGTGGAGAAATTTGTACTGAAAATTCAGCAATACAGTTGGAATGCAACAACCTGTCTGGTAGTTTGGTCGAAGAATTTTGTGATGCCAAGGTATTAAAATCAACTCCAACTTCTTCTACTATTAGTATGGCCAATAAATTTTAAACGTTAAGTGAAAATGTGGAGGAGGAACTATGTCTTGAGGTAGTTAGTAACAAATCTTTTTTTTTTTTTAAGAAATGCAAATTGCCTTAAAAAAGAAACAACTATTACAAACTAGAAAGCAAAGACAAGCCCTTTAAAATTATCATAATGGAGATGCGATCTACTAAATTTCATTTTAAATCCAATTGGGTGATGGGGACACCAAATATTAAAACAACCTAAAAGGTTAGTTAGTATCCCAGAGTTCCTAATAGATGAAAAATGAAACCTAGTAAAAATTGAACATTTAATTACAATAATTTCAAGAAGGACATAAAACCCTACAAGAAAATCATAAAAACAACAAACTACAAAAAGTAATTGAGCAACTAAAAAAGCTGTCAAAACACCAAAATGACCATCTTCAACATCCCTAGAAGCCTTATTTTTTCACAAATCTCTTAGGATATTGCTAAGGAGGTGAAGAGTATTGTGGATGACTTTTGTAATTGGACTTGGCAAAGGGTCAATACTAATAAATCTCAAATTATTTTCGGAAACATTGTTAGTAATCATATGAGAAAGAAGGTTACTAAAGTTTTGAGCTTCAAAGTAGTCAAGGAGATGAGCTATCTTGGGATAAAGTTATCTCTTAATCAGTTGAGGGTAGCATATCTTCATGATATCTTAACTAATATGATGGATAGACTCAATACTTGGGGGAAGAAATTTCTTTCTTTGGGTTGTAAGGTTACTCTTATCACTAGCTCTCTTTTGACCATGCGTAACTTTTTAATAACACACTCTATGATCCCTAAGAAGGTGTTGCTTACTATGGAAAAACTTTGTAGAAATTTTATTTGGGATAAACATGATGGTAGTCATGATATTCACTACATTGCTTGGGATGATCTTTGCAAACCAAAAAGTATGGGAGGTTTGGGATTACAATCTCCAATGCTGAAGGCTGGACCTTTAAGAGCAAATCTGTCATGGAATTTTCTTCAAAAACCTGATACAATTTTTCATAGAACTATGAGAGCTAAGTATGGGAAGAGTATCTTGAATGGTACTCATAATAAGGTTACTTCTAAAGCTTGGAAGATCTTATTAGATGGTGGGAAATTTCTTAAAAACATTAAAAGATGGAATGTTGGTAATGGAAAAGAGATCAATGTGCTGAATGATATATGGATCCTTGACAGATGTATTAACCAGTGGCCAACTTTTGCTGATTGTGCTGCCTTGGAGGGACTGTGTGTTCAGCAGTTAATGTTGGAGAATGGCCATTTGAATACTGATTTGCTTCAGGAGAAGTTTCATCGGAACTTGTTAAGATGTTCAGCAGTATCCAGGTTGATTCAACAGAGATGACTTGCTGGAAATGCAGAAGTTCTATCCCGGTAGAACAGTTTCTGGATTGGCTTTTGAACAAGTATTAAGAAGAAGATTCAGTTTAATTGATGATGACTATTATAGTTGGCTGAATAAACTCAAGTTAAGAAAGAAGGTGGAGATGTTTTGGTGGAGACTTGGGAATTCATCTATTCCTACCAACCTATATCTTAAGAACCGTAAGCTCCTGGATAATGATTCTTGTGCTAGAGGTTGTGTACTGGTGGAGAACTATGAACATATCATTGTTCAATGCAAGTATTTCATTGAAATCATCAATCAGCTTGTTGGTTGGGGTATTTCTATTCCAATTTTTCATTCCTTGGATCATTGTCTCAAGGAACTTAAGAAAATTTCAGCAAATAATCTGGGTACTGTACAAATCTATTGTACCATTTTTTTCTTCTCTTGGAAAAATAGGAATGAGATTAAGCATGGAAAAACTACACTTCCTTCTTATGTTGTTGCTTCTAATGTATTATCAGTGACCATTAACAAGACTAGTCCGTCTCTTTCTAACTGGAGCACTAACCTCCTTAGGCAGTCTCATGTTTCTTGGTGCCCCCCACCGAAAGAAGGGATGAAAATCAATATTGATGCTTCCTTAACTACTTCGGGCTTAGCTGGAATTGGTGGTGTGTTCCGGGACTGCAACGGTAGGTTCATACTTGCATTTTGGGAGAAGATGATGCATTGGGATATAGCACAGTTGGAGATGGGAGCAATTCTCTCGGTCAAGGACTATGTCAAAAGCTGGATGAGGGACTATAAAGGTGTGATTGTGGAAAGTGATAACATTAATGTTATCAACTACATTCAAAACTCCTTGGAGCAGAACAAAGGGATTATGAAATTCAATTTGGTACGAGATTCTTTATTTGTGAATGATTTCAATAAAGTTGTCTTTCTACATGCTTATAGGAAATGTAATAAGGTAGCCAACTTGTGTGCTACTATGGCTTTAGAGAATAGTTTTTATTTTGATAGCTTTTCTTTTGATGATATCCCTCCCTTGATGGCTAGTTTGATCAAGGAAGAGTATCATCCTTTTGATGTTTATAATTAGTTCTTTTCATTTTTCTCCTTAATGAAAATTGAATTTCTTCAAAAAAAAAAAAACATCCCTAGAAGCCAACGCACTCCAATCAAGCGATGAATCCGTTGAAACTTCAAAGCTTCAAATAACAATCACCATGGATGAACAAAGCAAAGTCGATGAGGCAATAACGCCGACACCCAACTCAAGATGCCAATAATCGCCTCAGACTTTCCAAAGCCATATGAACTGATAATCATCACCTCCCTCATCACACTGACATGAGACAAACAAATAAACTTCAAATCCTTCAAGTCTTAAATCAATAAGAATTGAACTTCAAAGAACAGCTGAGAATCAAGAGACAAAACAAAAGTCTCCATTCCCTTCCAGCCTTCAGCAATCACACCAAGATCTTCAAAGATCGAATCAATAGAATACATTGACTTAGTTAGGATGAGATCCCACCTAAGTACATCACCTATGCGTCCAACAACAAACATCTTAGAAGAACCAAACAAAGCAGATAAATCCATAACAATAGCTCCATCCTTAAGAGGCCAAGAAATGACCTCAAACCCCATAACCTTCATTAATAAATCTTTAGAACAAAACATTCCACATCTCTGAGAACAAAATTCACACCAAAATTTCTTGAACAACCAACAATTCCACTTCAAGAATCTTTCATTTTCCAACAGAAAATCATAATTCTTTTCTGCTCCAATCACCACTTCCCGATATCCTTGAAAACCAACCAAATTCAAACAGAAATCACCAAAGGTAAATTCAGGAATAATTCCAGCAATACATCCCAACCACAGGCAAAATTTTGTCAAAAATTCCACCATCAGAAACAAAGGAAAAATCAGCCCCTGAGTGGAAGACTTATTCCAAGAAAACTAAAAGGCAATGTCGAGCAAACAACAATCTCCTTTAAAATCTCCTCCAAACTTGAAATACTACCAAAATCAATCAATAATCTAATGACAAAAGAGTAAAAACCACAAACAGGAACAATGGCTAAATCAGTCTGACGAAGAAACAACATCTCCGCCCAAATCCACTTCAAATGGATAGCTTCTATACCAAAACACCACGAAGGACTTCCGTCGGCCATACCAGGCCGACGGAGAACTACCGAATGCCTACGTTTGGTCAAAATCGCCAAGAACTCAAAAATTGCTCTTCGCTCTTCACCGCTCCTCCTATTCTTCATTCCATCAAAATCGACAAAGAAACACCACCAAGGATCTCTGTCGGTTATACCTAGTCGACGGAGAACCACTGATCACCTTTGTTCCGTCAAAATTGCCAAGAATGTTCTCTCTGCTCCAAGGAATTTTCCAATTTCAGCTAGTAACAAATCTATGAAGGATACTAAATATGGTGTAGAGAATGAAAATATTATGGAAAGTTATAAGTTATTGGTAAATGGAAGCATATGAGTGATAGAGAAAAAAGAGGTAGGTGGTAATAATGAAGGAGCTAAAGTTAAACTTGCCAAAGAATTGAGATCGCTTGGGCCGGTTAAAAATTTACCTCGTGTTAGGACATTGGATGGGAATGGAAAATTAAGAGCTGGGGGCTCTCCCCCTTTGGTTGATCAATGAATTCTATTGCATTCTAGAATTGTAGAGGGGCTAAGAAGGAGGCCTCTCTCTAATTGAAGGAGTTTTAAAAAGATTATAAAGTGTTTTTTGTTGGTTTGGTAGAGACTAAAATCTCTTCCTTGGATAAAATGGCTTTTCAATAAATGATAGGAATGGATTGGGATTTCTTTTATATTCCTTCATCTTGACTATCAGGTGGCATTATGGTGATGTGGAGATTGGATCTTGCTTCTTTGTAAGTTTTAAAGTATTTAGAGCAATGTGTAGGGAAATGTTCAATGAGGGGACCTGGATGATTCCCACCATTTATGGTACATGGAGGTAGTAAAGAGAAGGGATTTGTGGGATTGCATTCATGAGGTATCTCATAGGAAAGTACCTTCGGTGATTGTAGGAGATTTTAATAATATTTTAGCTCAAGAAGATAAAAGAGGTGGAAGGAAATTTGTCTTTTCTCAAAGCTCCAAAGACATGATTAATTTTATGAATCTCAATGAGTTTCATGAAATATTGGTGGTTGGACCAAGGTTCACTTTGTGCAATAAAAAAAGTGGAGGAGGAAGGATCTTGGAAAGGTTGGAT
The DNA here is from genome assembly GCF_001605985.2 of Dendrobium catenatum. Classification (NCBI taxonomy): domain Eukaryota; kingdom Viridiplantae; phylum Streptophyta; class Magnoliopsida; order Asparagales; family Orchidaceae; genus Dendrobium; species Dendrobium catenatum. The sequence goes on along the minus strand of NW_021319518.1, from coordinate 8,581,700 downwards.
AGGTGCTTGTTGAATTCATATGCTTTGGAGAAGATTCAGGGGGCGGTTGAAAGGCACATTGCTAGGGTAGCATTTGATCATTGCCCTGTTATTTTAAAAAATATTTGATTCAACCGATAGGAAGAAGAATCTTTTGAAATTTGAAGATGTGTGGGTGTTTTTTCATTCTTCTTAATGTATTATCTCCAAAGTTTAGAAAAAGTCTTATGATGGAGATGACATGCAAAATTTAAACAAAGAATGCAAAAGAACATTGAAAGAATTGTTCTTTAGGAGCAAAGCTAAATTGAAGGACTTCTTCTCCTTTAAATAATGCTTAAAAAAATAGGTGCTTCAATTACAAGAATAGGAGGCTATGGATGGTAGATTAGGTGAAGAAAAGTTGAAAATCTTGAGAAATAAAGTGGGTGAACTTGATGTCCACCTTGTAAGGTTGAATACTTGGTGGAGGCAAAGGGCTAAGGTAAAGTGAATGGAAGAAGGGGATTATAACTCTAAATACTTTCATGCCTTTGCTGAAAGTTTGTTAGGGATTTGAAGCCCTTATGAACTAGTCTCAAGGCTAACCAAAAGGGGTGAATCGATATTTTTTAAAAAAACTTCTTTAAGCAATAAAAATATAAACCAAGATTCACCACAGAAATCAAAGTGCGGAAATTAAATACGAAAATAATAAAGGAAAGAACACACCAGATTTATAGTGGTTCGGTCAAACCTTAACCTACGTCCACTCCTCGAAGGCACCCTTTGAGTATTGCACTAAACTCAGTGTCTCTCCTTTAGCCCTCATAGCTAGGCGGAGAAGCCCTTACAAAATCACTTCCACCTTTCCCATTGTGGTAGAGTAGCCGGGTCCTTTGACACTAAAGAGATCTTTTTCTTCCCAAAACTCCCCTCAAGACAAGCCTTGAATCCGATGGTACTAAGGTGCAAGCTCGCCGCAGCAACCGTGTGGAATCCCCCTCCACACTCCCATGAAACCCCCTCCATGGATCTTTTCCCTCTCTCAAACTATACCCTTTCCTCTCTCCCTTTCAAGCTCTCTCTTCAAGTTTCCTCCAAAAGAACGAAGCTACAATGGATGCCAAAGACACATACTAAGTGCCTTATCAAAACTTAAATAGAAGAGTTCAAAATGAGCTCATTGATTGCAACTTGCAAACTTTATCGTCCAAACCAATATGTAAATCATCCTGGCCGATCAGTGTAAATTAAGCCCAATTAGAAAGGATGATTTGGGACGATTAGAAGAAATTTGTTCATATCGTCCAGGATGATAATATTATCATGGCTAATCAGTACAAATCATGAAATATCGTCATGAACATCACCCTGAATAAGAGCTGTCCAATTTCCAATCATGCAATGGATCGTCCCGACTGATCTTGCGATCGTTCGGGATGATGAGATCGTGTAATTAAATCATAATTACTTTCCTTAAATACTAAATTAATTTAGGAAAAGTTATGCTGGATCAGCCAGGCCGATGCCTGGGACGAAGTCCAAAAATAAGTAATACTTAAATAGATATTCCGGTTGATTCTTTCTGATTTGAGTCTATCATCCTGGCCGATACAAAATCATCGAGGATGATGTGCTTAATGAAGGTTGCCTTAATAAGGATGCCCTGATTAGGGTTTATGTTTTTGAACCGATTGTCAAGGCAGATATAAATATCATTCCGAACGATGTTACCAAAAATAATAAACTCTAAGAACCAGTAAGAAATTCTTCAAAAGTGTGTGTGTAAGGTTACTTAGCATCAGGAGCCACACCAATTATAATAGACTTAAGAAAGGGAAAAAATACAAACTGACTCAAATTTAAATCTACCCAATCTTGAGCTGGCTTGAGTTGCACTCTATCTTATGGACCTGAAAAATTAAGTAGACAAGGCAGTCATAGAAAATCTTGAATATTTTCTATCATCAAAATTCTAGTCCATGAAAACATATCCACAACAGTCTCTCCCTTTTTTATGATGGAAAAAATTTCTTGTTGAATTTATAAAAATAAAAAGATTTTCTCCTAATCTCCCCCTTACTAAAATAAAACTAAAAAAAATAAGGGAAATCAAAAAATTTTTGTTGCTTAAAAAAGATAAAGATATAAATAAAATAATACGTTCTCCCCCTTTAACATTATCAGAAAGAGAAGAGGCACAAAAAAGTCTTAAAAAAATGAGAAAGTTACCTCTTGATTTTATTCAAAAACTAAGGAATGGATTGACAACGCATACTCTAGAAAAGGTAAGAAATTCAGAAATTATTAGACCAAGCTCAAGTTCTTTTAAAGGTTAAGAAACGTTTTAATCCAATATCTAAATCAAAGAATAAATTAGAATAAGAAACACTAATTTTTCAAAAGTCCTTTCATAAAATATATCTAATAGAGGATTAATGGAAAAATTGGTGAATCAGGAATCATAATTTTCAAGCTCAAGTACTGAAACTATCAAGGGTTTTCTTAAGCTTTAAGTAAACACAAAAAAAGCAAGCATACTCTTTATGGGCTCATTTTATATCTCTTGTCAATTTTTTTGGCACACTGTGCATATTTTACTTTTTGGTACACTTTATGTATCTTTCTCAATTTGGCGTCATTGCGCATCTTTTGATTTGGCATCATTGACCACTTTTTTTTTGATTTGGCATCATTGGCCTTTTTTTTTTAACTATGCTACTTTTATGAACTTTTAAAAACAAAAGTAAACCCATTCTATTGACACAATGAACTACTTGATTAAGAAAATTATGTGGTATATTCAATAACTTACAAAAAATTCCTATGCAATAGATAAAATGTAGAAAAATTAAAATGTTTAGTTTCAAAATCTAATTTAAAATATGATAAAGATTTTAAATCAAAAGTAGATTAACCTCTTTTTGGAAATAGAGATTTTGAGTCAAAATCATGAGTTTCCTTCCTTTGACTGTTTTTAGAGAGGTCAACACAACTTACATAAGAATTCAAGAAAAATAGGAGAGATTTTTCATTTTCAATATATTTTTTAATTTTTTTATTTTTAAAAAGAAGGTGATGTGTGTGTTGATTAGAAAAAATACTACATAAAAAGAAAAAAAATAAAGTTAAAATTAAAAATTTTAAAGAAAAAGAAAACAAAGAAAAAAAAAAGGATGAAAAAGAATAAATAAAAAAACACAAAAACACACAAAAATAAACAAAACATGCAAACACAGAAAAATAAAGCACAAAAATAATGGTTTTAACATCATCTTGCTCCTGGTCTATTGATTCAGAAGCTAGGTCTATCCAGGAGATTTTTAGCTTTTTATTATTTTCCATTTTTATAATTTACTTAGCTTTAACCTTTTCTTTTGTAGGAAGAGTTCTCAAATTTGGGCACTGATTTTTCATATGTCTAGGATTCCTACATCCAAAGGAAATAACGTAAGAAGAAATCTTAACATTCTTACCATTTTTACCTTTATTCCACTTTTATTGATGCTTATGCTTTGGTGAGCTTCTTAATTTGCTTGACAAGTCATCGCTTTCATCATCAACTAAGCCAATTTCCTCCATGTTTTCATCATTTAAAACTATCATCTCTCATGCATCCAAAAGTCTTTGACCCAAACTTTGCTCGTAGAAAATGAGTGAGCTAATCAAATTTTAAAAAAATATTCATTCAAATTATTTTATTCACGAATACCAACAACTTTAGCATCAAACTTATCAAGTAGACGATATAGAAATTTATTAAGTTTTTCAAAGTTTGAAAACTCTTTACCTAAAGTATGCAATGATGTCACAATTTGAATAAACATAGTATATATATCTCAGATCGTCTCATAAGGTTTCATGAAAAATAGTTCATAATCATGCATTACAATATTCAACTTGGACAGCTTGATTTCACTTGTGCCTTTGTATATGGTGTATAATTTATCCCAAATTTTCTTACCCGTAGTGCACGTGGATACTAACATACAATCTTCATAATTTAAAGAACAAAAAAAAATAGTTTAAAGATTTTGCATTCAATTGAGCATTAATTTGTTCTTCTCTACTCCATTGATTAAAATGAATATCAGTTTTGATTCCATCTAAAGTACGAGACGGTATGGAATAACAAGTTAAAATCATTTGCCACTTTCAGAAATCAATTGATTGTAAAAAAGTAGACATGCAAATTTTCTAAAAATTAAATGTAATATTTTCAAACAAAGGTGGTATGGTGATTGAATAACCTTCTACAATATCAAGATTATAAAAATTAGCCTTTGATCTAAATTCAAAAGTTTTCAAAAACTAGATTTTATGAATCCCTCTCTGATACCACTTGAAAGTTTGTTAGGGATATTAAGCCCTTATGAACTTGTCCCAAGGCTAACCAAAACGGGTGAATCAAAATTTTTTTAAAACTTCTTTAAGCAATCAAAACACATATGAAGATTCACCAAAGAAATAAATGTGCGAAAATTAAAATGGAAACAATAAAGGAAAGAACACCATATTTATAGTGGTTTGGTCAAACCTTGACCTACGTCCACTTCTCGAAGGTACCCTCCAAGTATTGGACTAAACGCAATGTCTCTCCTTTAGTCCCCACATCTAGGAGGAGAAGCCCTTACAAAATCACTTCCACATTCCCAGTGCGGCAAAGTAGACAGGTACTTTGACACCAAAGAGATCTTCTTCTTCCTATAACTTCCCTCAAGACAAGCCCTAAATTCGATGATACTAAGGTGCAAGCTCGCCAGAGCAACCGTGTGGAATCCCCCTCCACACTCCATTGAAACCCCCTCCAAGGATCTTCTCCCTCTCTCAAACTCCAACCTTTCTTCTCTCCCTTTCAAGCTCTCTCTTCAAGTTCCCTCCAAAATAATGAAGCTACAATGGATGTCAAAGTCACTTACTAAGTGCCTTGTCAAAACTTAAATAGAAGATCTCAAAATGACCTTATTGATTGCAACTTGCTGACTTTATTGTCTAGGCCAATATGTATATCATCCTGGCCAATCAGTGTAAATTAAGCCCAATCAGCCAAGATGATTTAGGAAGATCATAAGAAATTTGTTTATATCTGCGAGGACGATAATATATCATCCTGGCCGATTAGTACAAATCATGAAATATCATATGAATATTACCCTGAATAAGAGCTGTCTTATGTCCAATCGTCTAGTGGATCATCCTGACTGATCCTACGATCGTCCAGGATGATGTGATAATGTAATCAAATTAAAATTACTTTCCTTAAATACCAGATTAATTTAGAAAAAAATATGCTGGATCGGCCAGGCCGATGCCTGGGACGATGTCCAAAAATAAGTAATACCTAAATAGATCTACCGGGTGATTCTTTCTGATTTGAGCCTATCGTTCTAGCTGATACAAAAATGTCCAGGATGATGTGCTTAATGAAGGCTTCCTTAATAAGGATGCTTTGATTAGGGTTTCTATTTTTGAACCGATTGTCAAGGCTGATTTAAATATCATCTCGGATGATATTATCAAAAATAATAAACTCTAAGAACCAGTTAGAAATTCTTCTAAAGTGTGTCTATGTATGGTTACTTAGCATCAAGAGCCACACAAATTATAATAGACTCAATAAAGGGAAAAAAATACAAAATGACTCAGACTTAATCTACCCAATCTTGAGCTGGCTTTTGTTGCACTCGATCTTGTGGACCTGAAAAGTTAGTAGGTAAGGAAGTCATAGAAAATCTTGAATATTTGCTATCATCAAAATTCTAGACCTTGAAAAAAGATCCGCAACATTTGCAAATGCAAGAAGGAATAACAACTGGATTAATCATGTAAAAGGGACGGATGGGGTCATGGTGGGGGATCCGAAGGAGATAGAAGAAGTTTTTTTTTTAAAAATTATTTCAAAGGAAAATGGAGGGGAAGTGATTTTTCATTACTGAATTGGCCAGCACCTTGGAATGTATTGGATGAAGATGATAGATAGAACTAGTTTGGAGGCAAACTTCAATTGTTCAGAAGTTTTGAATGTTATCAGGAACTTGGGTGAGAGCAAAGCTCTAGGTTGTGATGGTATAACCTATTCCTTCTTTAAATCCTATTGGAATATTATTGGTGAAGATGTATGCAAAGATATCAATAAATTCCTCTCTTCATGAAAGCTTTGTGATGAATGGAAAGAGGCATTGGATGTGTTGATCCCTAAGGTCCAAGATCTTATTTCTCCTTCAGGATACAGACCTATAAGCCTATGCAACTCTATTTATAAGTTTGCAGCTAAAGTATTATTAAATAGATTGCTTTTGGTAATTCATAAGGTGATATCTGAAGAACACTTACAATTGGCTAATGAGGTTTACAGTAAAATTAGGTGCTCTAAAGCTAAAGATGGTTTTTTGTTAATCAAAATCAATATGGAACAAGCATTTAATAGTATGTGTTGGGCTACCTTGAGGCAAATGCTGAAGATTTTAGGTTTTCTATCTAGATTTTCAAATTTAATGTTGGAATGTGTGAAGGATCCAATGTTCTCTATCATGATTAATTGAAGCAACTCAAGGTGGATTAAGGGAAGTTGTGGATTTTGGCAAGGATGCCCTCTTTCTCCCTTATTATTTAATCTATGCTCTCAATTATTTTCTAACACTTTCTTGGATAAAGGCTTGTATATTGGCATTAAACTATCAAAAAATGCAAAGAAAATTTCACATCTCTTGTATCCAAATGATATTCTACTCTTCTCTAATGCAAAGTTAAAGAACATCAAATTAGTGAAGAAATTGATTCAAGACTATTGCAAGTGGACTGGTCAAAAGGTAAATCTTTAAAAATCTTTTATGCTAATAAGAAAGAGTATAGGGAGAAGAAATAAGAAACAAATATCTAAGTTTCTCAATATAAAAGTGGTTGAGGAAATGGACTTTTTGGGTGATAAACTTGCTTTAAGAAGATTGAAGAAATATGATTTTCAAATTCTCGTGGATAAAGCTTAAAAAAAACTCAATATTTTGGGAAACATATTTATCTCAATGACGAGAAGGATTACCTTAATAAAGACTATTTTTCTTACTCTCCCTTTATTTATTTCTTCTCATTCCTTGGTTCCCTTAAGTATTTTGAAAGATTTTAACAAGGCATATAGGAACTATATTTGGAATAAACATAATGGTTCCCATGGTCTTCATTTTGTGGTGTGGGATATCTAGTGAAAAATGAAAGAAAATGGAGGCTTGGGTCTATTTTCAGTCGTCTCTAGAGTGGGTCCACTAAGAGCTAGATTTTCTTGGAAGCTGCTTGAACCCAAACTCTTTGCTTAATAGGAACATTTGTGTTAAAATATGGGAGTTGTTGGTGGAATAATGAAGGGAAGAAGAGTTCTTCGGCCATATGGAGGATCTTGATGGATGGATGGAATACTCTTTAAAGGAATCTTAAGATTAAGTATAGCATCAAGCTCATTGATTGATATTCGAAAGGATATATGGATTCTTGATAGAAGTTTAGAGAGATGGCCAATGTTTGTAACCAATTGGGAGGAAAAGATTGTAACTCTAAATTCTCTTATGGTTAATAGAGCTTGGGATGTTCCTAAGCTTTTCCAATTTTTTGGAGAAGAACTTGTAAATCTGATTAACAAAGTTGATATACAGCATAGCTTGGAGGAAGATAGATCAGAACTCAAGTTTAAACTATTTGGTAAATCCATTTTAGCTTTATGTTTAGCAGATCTGTATACATAGACTATGCAAGAAAAGGTGGACCATGGGTTCTTCAAGATAAAGCTTAATCCACGAGTTGAATTGTTTGTTTGGAGGCTATGTATGAATGCAATTCCAACTACAGATTACCTGTTTTATAGAAGGCTTGCTTATTCAAACTTTTGTCCAAGAGGTTGTCTTGAGGTGGATAGTATTGATCATTGTACAGCTACATGTCCAAAATTGCAGTAGGTTATAAGGTTAATGAACTCATGGGGATTCTTGGTTCCAATTTTCAACTCTTTCTTCGAATGTATGAAGAAGTTAAAATTATTATCGGTAAGGAACCCTTTCTTGCCAAAATTGTACTTTATATTGCTTTTCCATTCATGGATTAATAGAAATAGAGTAAAGCATGGTGATGTGGAAGAAAGTGATGTTTTTATTGATTCTAGAGTCATAAGTTTTATGATTACTTTACACAAAGACAAGATCATATTAGAAAACTCGGGTACTAATCAGTCTTCATGGCTGTCTAATTTTTGGCACCCCCCTCCACCCAATTGGTTGAAAATAAATATAGATGGATCCCTATGCAAGTCAAACAAAGAAGGAATTGAGGGAGTAGTAACTGAATGCAAAGGTAGGGTTTTAATGGCATTTGGATGTGGGTATGTTCATTGGGATAGTGCATAGTTGGAGCTGTTGGCTTTTAAATCTTTGAGACGTTTTATTCAAAGTTGGATATTTGAGACTGATGGCATTATTATAGAGGGAGAAAATCTGAATGTCATCAACTTTCTCCACAAGTTAAATAGCATACCGGAGAAGAGGATGAGAGATCAAATAAATGATGACCATTTATTCATGAAGAACTTCAACAATGTGTTTTTTAATTATGTTAATCGACAATGTAATAAGTTAGCTAATTATCGTGCTAACTTAGCTTGTGAGTAAGATTTATTTTGGGATGTAATTAGTGAAATTAATATTCCTCCTTCATTTCTTGTTTTGTTAAAGGAGGAATGTAATAGGTTGCCTTTGATTGTGTAGTTTGTATATAGGCTTCTTTCTTAATGCAAATTGGCATTTCTTATAAAAAAAATTAAAAAAATAATTGTAGATAATAAACAAAAAAGTTAAATTAAAACAAATGCATTAAAAATAAAGAAATAAATTAATAAAAATAAATCAAATAAATTTAATCAAATCCAAATTAAATAAAACAAAGAAGGTAATTACTAAATAAATTTATATAAATACAAATTAAGTATAAATAATAAAAAATTAAAAAGAATGAATAATATATTAAGTCAAAAACTTTGAGACAAGTTAAATATTTTAACATAAAAAATTAAAAGAAATTAATTAAATATTAATCAAAATTTAAATAAAATTCTAAATTTTCATGTTAAATAAATAAAATAAACATTAAGGATAATAAATGAAATTAAATTTATTTAAATTAAATAAATATAAATAAATAATTAAATTCAATTCAAAATAATTAAATAAATAAAATAATTTTATTTTACAGAAAATCAAACTTAAATAAATTACTTTAAATAAACAAAAGGCTACATGCATTTGTTTGTTCCTTTTTTTCTTTGAAAAAATGTAGCTTTCATTTAGAAAAAAATAGAAAGATACAACCTACTAAGTGATTGTAACTTTATCACATTCCTTCCTCAATAAAGATAATAAGGTTGAAGGATGGTTATTATCTAGTACATTATCTCAAAAAAAAAAAAAAAAAACATTCAGCATTGAAAATAAATATATTAAAAATTAAA
>NW_021319518.1:8507816-8564704 GCF_001605985.2 Dendrobium catenatum | reverse complement strand
AACTAAAACATTAGGTCAATCATAGAAATTCATGAAATTTAAAAGTGATATAATATTATAATAGAGAATTAGCAAGAATGATTCAATTTAGACATTCCAATATAGAAAAATCATTACAGAGAGATGAAGAAAAAATTCAATATTTTAAAGTTCAATAGATATAAATGAACATAAGATCATTTGAATTAAGAGATTGAAAGAATTTGGAAAGAAGAGAATTACCACATGTGGCGCTTTGCGCATCTTTTTCAAAAATTTTGGGCATATTTTTGTGCATCTTTTGATATTGGGCTGATTTTGTGCCTCTTTTTCATATTTGCGAACCTTTGTGCATCCTTAGGATTTTTGTACTTATGTACAATTTCAAGAGTAATTGAAACCATTTCTTTCCAAAATCAATAATCTAAAATTTCAAATATTTCTAAGTGCATAAATATTATTTGAGCAAGGAAATACAAAATAAGAAAACATCTTGCAATAATAATATTAACTTTTATGTAGTCTAAATGAATAGACATGAATTTAAAATTCTAATTACAACAAGTTATAACAACTTTTAAATTAAGATAGACTAGATTTTCTAATGTAGATAATCTCAAATTACAATCTAATTTAAGCACTATGAGATTAAATAATACAATGAATTCATAAAATTAACCACATTTAAAAACAAATCAATTTGAAACAAGAACTACACGCATTGACTATTAATGAAAGGATTACACATTTCATAATACTAAAAACATTTAGAACATACACTTAACTTAAGAGAAAAAACAAACATAAAAACAAAACAGTTACACTTAAACAACTGACACAACAAAACATGAAACAAAACACTAGTAAGAAAGACACAGAAATTCATTTCTACTGTTTTGGAGGAGGAGGAGGAGGAGAATGCCACCGAAAAGGTTGGAGTAGGAGAGCCATTGACAATTTGAAGTGAAAGGGATTGAAAGAGAAGTTTGGAAGTGTGATTGTTGAGTTAGAAAGACCTTCATTTTAAAGAAAAATGATACGTTGGTCCTGGAAGAAAACAGTTCGTCCTGGACGAAAATCATCATTCGTCGCAAAAATATTTCGTACATACGATCCATTTCGTCTCAAATGTAACGACTTTTCGTTAATCAACACAACTTCGATGCGTCCTTCGTACATGCTTTTTGACTTAACCGATCGTACAGACGAAATAATTTCGTACAGACGATCCAAAAGTAACTTATTTTCTAGTCTCTTGAAAACCATCCCCTTAAATGAACGATATTTGATCGTCTGGACAAACAAAAATTCGTACAACGAAATCCATATTTAAAACTGTCTTATCCACTCAACCGCTGCATTCAATCGTCTCGACGTTTTGAGAAAAGAAAATTTCGTCCTGGACGATCGTCAGCTCGTACAGCGATCTAATTAAAAACTGCTCTCAAACAGTTAAAATCCATGCAAACAATTTTTCTCACATCGTCCAGTACGAAAACAAAAGTCGTCCCGGACGATTTCCTTCATTTTTGAATTTTGAATTTTAATTTAGAAAATCAAACTAAAACATTTAAAAACACAGAAAACATAAAGCAAAACAATAGATTCAAAAACAAATTCATTCAAAATACTCAAAATTTCACAAAATCAAAAACAAACATAAACATAAATATCAATGTTGCAAAGACATTTTCGTTTAGGCATTTAAATTCAATAACACCAAGCCTTGTTCTTAAAGTACTGAAGGTATCAAGGCTAAAGGTTTTGTATAAATGTCTGCAAGTTGATTTTCAGTGAAAATATGTGAGTTCAATTTCTCCTTTGGATACATGATCCTTATGAAATGATTCTTATAAATGTGTTTGGTTCTAGAATGTTGAATAGGATTTTTGGAAATGCAATAGCACTAGTATTGTCACAAAAATTGGAATAGTGCCTACAGATATCCTAAATATCAACTATTGTTTTAACCAAAGTACTTGTGCCACACAACTTCCTAATGCAATGTTTATGCTTCTGCAGTAGATATGGCTACTGAATTTTGTTTTCTACTGGACCAAGAAACTAATGATTTCCAATGAAATTGACATGTTCACAGAAGTGCTTTTCCTATCTACTCTACAGCCTGCAAAGTCAGAATCTGAATAACCAATAATTTCAAATGAAGAGCTAAACTTAGGGATACCAAATTCTAAGTTTTGAGTTCCTAGTAAGTTATTTAAAATCCTTTTCACTGCTGTCAAATGTGATTCTTTTGGATCTGATTGAAATCTAGCACACAAGCAAACACTGAATATAATATTGTCGGCTAGCAGTCAAGTAAAGCAAAGATCCAATAATCCCTCTATATTTCTTTTGTTCAACAGCATTTCTCCTTTAAGGATCCTTATATCCAACTGAACTTGAGAAACTCATTGGTGTACTAACAGTTTAGCATTGTCTATTTCATATTTCTGAAGGATGTCTTTAAAATATATTTTGTTTGACTAAGAATGTCCTTCCTCAAGTTGCTTGATGTAAAAACCTAGATAGTAATTAAATCTCAGTTAGACTGCATTTCAAATTCACTACTCATTGTATTAGAAATAATCATCACAAAGATTTTTTAATTTGAAGATCCAAAGATGATATCATCCACATAAATTTGAAACAATGAGTATTTCCTTTTCAAAATTTCCTTCTTAAGAAGAGAGTTGTATCCACACTTTCTTTTTCAAAAAGATCTTTCCAAGTAGGAAAGGTGCTCAATCTCTCATACCAAGCCCTAGGTGCCTGTTTCAATCCATATAATGCCCCCTTTTTTTTAACTTAAAAACATGATTGGGTATTTTGAATTTTCAAAATCCTGGGAGGTTTTCTATAAAACATCTTTCTTCAATAACACCATTCAAAAAGGGCACTTTTGGACATTCCATTTGAAACAATTTAAAACTTTTAAAACAGGCAAAAGGCAAAGTAAAACCCTAATGGCTTCAAGTTCTTGCCTTACAGGGTAAAGGTCTCCTCAAAATTAATTCCTTCAATTTGATTATACCCCACCTTAGCAAACTAATCTAGCCTTATTTCTAATGACTACTCCTGAGTCAATTCATTTTATTTTTGAACACCCACTTAGTTCAACACACCTTTGATCTTTTGGCTTGTAGTTAATCCCAAAATTTTATTTCTTACAAATTGATTTAACTCTTCTGCCATGGGCCAATATCCAAAATTATCAGAAAGTTCATGATCAATATTAGTGGGTTCTATTGTTGAAATAAAGCTGAGTGATTGACTCCTTATTTAATCCACGCCTAGTTCTAACACCCTCACTTAGGTCTCTCCTATAATCAATTTCTCTGGGTGGTTTTTAGGAAAATCTTAAATCTTTAGGCAAAGGGTTTCTCTTTCAAGTTTTCTTCCACAATTTCTTCCAAATTTAATCCCTCTTATCAATCTTTTGGAGTTTTCCTCAATTTCTTCTTCAACAATATTTTGGGCTTTTTTCTTTCTAAATTTTTTTTTTTTCCAGATTCATCAAATACAACATGTGGGTTATCTTCAATAACTAAAGTTTTTTTTGTGAATACCCTATAATATTTTCCAACACTTGATTATCCAACAAAATTCCTTTCATCTGATTTGGATCAAATTTTTCCTAAGGCAGATTTTCCATTGATATGAATGAACACCTTGCAACCAAAAACATGCAAATGAGACAAATTTGGTGTTCTTACCTTTTAGTTAAACTCATACGTTTTTTATTTAAATTCGATCTTCACATTCACCCTATTCAGAACATAAACATGTAGTGCTAACGCCTCAGTCCAAAAATATCTAGGAAGAGAGTATTTTGTCAAACATTGCTCTGCGGCTTCTTTATGTTTGTTTTTCCTTTCAACTACCCCATTTTGTTGAGGGTTCTAGGTGAAGAAAAATGTGATCAATCCCTTTTTCTTTACAAAATTATTTTTAAATCTTTCATTCAAATTCTCCTCCATGTCACTTTGTAAAGACATTATTTACATCACTAGTTTTTCTCTGTATCCAAGTTGAAATTTTCTGATTTCTCCAAAAGATTCACTTTTATGGAAAAAATAAATCTAACCCAAGTGAATCTAGAGAATCATCCACAATAACAAATCCATATACCTTTCCCTCCTAGACTTACAGTTCCTATGGTCAAAAAGATCCATGTGAAAAGAATTTCCAATGGTTTTACTAGTTTCTAAGAATCATTATTGGACTTAAAAGAGGACTTTCACTTGTTTCCTAATAATATGCATCACAAAGGTGGTCCTTAATAAAGTCTAGTTTTGGTATTACCTCTAACTAATTCTTTTGAGGATATTCTCCTTAAGATTTTCATACTCAGAATGACAAAGTCTTCTATGCCCAAGCCAAGATTCATCCAAGAAATAGTTTTCAAACAGAAAGCAAGAGGAGTATGAAATGATTCAAATCTAGCATGTAAACATTATTTACCTTTTTCCACTTTAAAAACTTCTTTCCCATCTAGCTTTAATATGCCAGCTACGTAAAGGTTAAAATTTCACATTTATATCCCCTTGTCACATAGCGGACTTATACTTAACATATTATTTTTTAAGCCTTCAACCAATAACACATTGTCCTATAAAAGTTTTTTGAAATTTACCAATTCATACCAGATCCAAACCACTTTCTTTGTGGTTTATCTCCAAGTGTAACCTTGCCTCCCATCCTGGCTCTAGTGATATGAAATTGTACAGTATTCTCCAGTCATATTGTTTGAACATCCCGCTATCCAGGTACCATATTGCTCCCACGAGGTCTTATGTGAGAGCATCCTGCAAAAATATAAAATGTTTAGACCTGGGGAACCCAAACAAGTTTGGGTTCACTTTAGCAATTTATAATCAGATGCATGTATGATATGCTTAGGTTTATGCATCTTAGGTCTCCACACCAATTAGATTTATATGCTCAAGGTACAGGAGTGAGCATATACTGTCCCAAAAATCCACAAATTTACATTTAAACATTAGGAAAATATTCCTAAGTTTTAGATTCCATATGATTGTCTCTAAGGGATTTCATAAATTATAGGATAGATATTTAGGGATTTGATAAAATCTTGAGTCTGGGGGGGTTTCTTATTATCCTCGAGAGCTCTTATAGTTAGTTTGTTTAAAATGAATTCATATCTTCCAAAATTCGATTGTATAATCTGATTCTATATTGCTTTGCTTCTCAGATTTCATCCTTCAAAATTTTTAATTCCTTTCACGATCAGCATAGGATGATTTTAGATTTTCAAAATTTCTTATTCAAGTCATCATATTCATCAAGTAGTTTCATGTGATTGTATCTATTAATGCATGCGTCTTTTCTAAGGATTTATGTTCCTTTTTGAGTTCTTTCCAGTTCTAGCTAACACTAGCATGAATCATTTTTCATTGTTCCTATATGTATAATGCCATGGTGTCAGAAAACTTTTCAAATTAATTCAATTCATAGGCATAAGGTCACAACGAACCCTCTCTCTCGATCTGAGTGCTCACTACATTGTCTTTATCCAAGTGATAAGTACACATAACGTGACATATACATATACATTTTTGATGCGTCAGATTTTGTGATGTCTGGTAACGCATAGTCTGCACAGAAAGCTTCTTTTTGAAACTTCTTCTTTCCCTTCTTTTACATAAGGTTCTCCTCAATCTTCTCCTTACTAGGAGTGGCATTTGAGTTTTGGGGCAATCCCAGTTCTTGATAATGACCTGGTTTCCTACATATTCATAACAAATACTTCATTAGAAACCTTGCCATTTCTGTAACTTACTCTTTATTGCTACATTTCTTCTGCTTCCTCTTAAAAAGCTTTCGTGAATTGTCTAGTCATCAGTGCGCAACATCATCCTCATCCTCAGGTTGTTAGTGTTCAAAACTCTCTGACTCTTCCACTTTTAGTGCTATATTCTTCTCCTTTCTGTGGTTCACCTGCAATCAAATCTTCCTTTGACTTACTCCTTGCTCATAAGCAATGAGTGAACCAAGAAGATTGATAATAAAGAATAAATGTTCTAAATCTTTTAGGACTCTGTAATTGCAGTAATATATTACTCGTAGTTGTATTCAAGCAGAGAATTTTATTACCATTTCCATAAGTATCAGTCCCTTACCAAGTGCACTCGCAAAGAGACCGTGAACCAACTTTTAAGTTAAATCGGCTTGTGTACATGATACAATAATTAGATTCATTTAGCGTTCTCATCGAATAAGAGGTGCTCAGTCATGTAACATAAGATAGTGAGCCCTCTGAGAATTAGATATATAAACCTCATTTGATCCCTTCATATAGTTATACAAAGTCCTAACTCCATATGTACACATATATCCGTTTTGCAAGTGGAATATCCCGCATGTCTAGTACATTCAGTTTTAGCACAATATATATATAGAAAGCTATTTAAAGATTTTAGCATTTAGAATTTGCTAGTCACATTTTTTTCTTTTTTCCCTTTGTTTTAACCCTAGTGCGGCGGGGGGGTTTTTTCCGCCCAAAAATCTATGTAGAAAGGTATTCTCTCTCTCTCACACTCAACTAATCTAGTCTGGTTTTGTGTAGCCATCCTGGACTAGTCATCTACATGCGATAATCAAGTGACTGTAAAGAAAGTAAGAACATGCGCTGTTTTCAAAAATCAAAAGGTATATTTGTCAAACAGTGGGGAGGAAGGTCTACAGTCGATAGCGTAACACCCTTAGCGCATGTGTATTTTTGTCTCGTCTTTTTGCGTTTTATATTTTTTCTCTCGTTCGGTTTACCAAAAGTAGCCAATCTTATCTTCGTTCCAATCAAAAGTAGCTCCTCAAAACTTCTGATTTAATGAAAACGAGAGACTACTAAGATATACCACTATGTGAAGTCTGAGTCATTAGCCGTAAAAGGCATAAATAGAATGCTCCCAAGATACCAATTAGGAGAGAGCTCAATTGCGCGAGCTATTAAATAATCTACTAAAAATCACTTAGAGTACCGCTGTTCTATCCTTCACACTCTCTAGATGCATGGGTAGAACTCTACTTGTAACAACTTACACAAAATCAAACCACTTAACCCTAGTGGGCAAGAGAACCTCTATCCGTCCTTTCACACTCTCCTAGTGTGTGAGACAGAACCCTTCCGTCCTATACAAACTCATCCTAGTGTGGGCAGAGAACCCTTCCGTCCTTTCACACTCTCCTAGAGTGCAGAGAAACCCTTCGATCCTTTCACACTCTCCTAGTGTGGGCAGAGAAACCCTTCGGCTTTCACATGCTCCCAAACAACCATCGCTGTTTCACTCAAGTGTAGGCAGAGAATAGCTTCAGACTTCAATGGTCCCGAGCCTGATTCTCAGATCTTCTCACAAAATCTAGAAAGAGAAGAAGGAAAAGAGTGAAGTAATCCAATTCAGCAAGTAGAGATCTTACCTTTGATCCAAAGTGAAGCCTTCTCAGCTCCAGTGGTCAAATCAACATCACACTATAGAATAACCTCTCCACTCCCTCAAATAACACCTTGAGCCTATCTCTCCTCAAGACCGAGACTAAGCCGAACGAATCAAATGACAAAAAAGCATAATGCGTAGGCAGTCTTCAATTTGGAACTATACACTTATAACACAAAAAGAACAAGAAAAACCGCCCAAAAAACCTACAAACGTAATCCATAATCCCTGTACAGCAGAATACGATCGTCCCTGTCCACACCGATCAATGGACATCATCCTGGACGAATATTTACGTATAACGATCTTAAAAATCGAGACAAGCCCTATTTAAGATTAAAATCCTGATTCGAGGTGTACGAAAATGTTCATTCTCCGATGATCGTTACGGGTACAGCTGATCGTGCCTGTACGAAACGCTAAGTGTTACGTCCTTACTCCCAGGGTATACAGGAAAATGTATAATCTATCATAAGGGTCCGGTTCTAGGAAAATCTAAAATACTTTTCCTAAGTACAGCGTTTACATCGTTTGGAACGAAACATTTTTCGTTTGACGACGAAATTTTTCAGAGTACAGATCGTCCTGGACGATTCTTTACTTCGTCTGGACCGAAAATTTTCAAGAGGACCAATCGCCACGGACGAATAATTTAATTTTTACTGGACAAAAATTTTTCCAGAGACCGATCCATCCTGGACGATAATTTATTTTCGCTCTGGACGAATAGACTTTAGAAAAAATTTTCGAGCAAGTTCCTATGTCGTTCCAATATATTCCATATGCTCTATGGGAGATAACTGTCTGATCGTCCAGTACAAACATATATCATCCTGTATGATCAATATAAATTTTATATGATCTTCTCATGTGTGTGTGTGTGTATGTTTTTATTCACTCAAGTTACAATCACTCCCTTTCAATTTTTTTTTTTATTTCAAAGAAAAGTACAAGCTTCAAATATTACAGAGTATCTCATGCTGAATTCAATTTGAAGTCATCGTAATCTGGAGTTCATTTTCCCTGAAATGTTAGTACACACAAGAGCAAATACAAATCTTCTAAAAAATGTTAGGAGATAACTACACATTTGAACAATAATATTTGGAATCACCAAAACTTCATAAGTTGCAAAAATGTAAAGCATGCAAATAGCAACTATCTTAACACATTGTAGCTTGATCAATTTGTAACGGTCTAACAAAGATAGAAGCCAAGCTAAAAAAGATTTGAGAATTGAAAAAAATGTAGTTGGATATTAGGAAAGGAAATCCATATAGGGGATATAGCATATTCTTCATGTACATCAAAATCAAAAGCATGCAAATAGCAACTATCTTAACACATTGTAGCTTGATCAATTTGTAACGGTCTAACAAAGATAGAAGCCAAGCTAAACAAGATTTGAGAATTGAAAAAAATGTAGTTGGATATTAGGAAAGGAAATCCATATAGGGGATATAGCATATTCTTCATGTACATCAAAATCAGGTGACCATTTAAGCAATATCATTTAACAACCCTGAATGTAATAGGATCTACATGAGAAAATATGGATATAATCGAAGTCATTATTCAGTTGAATCGCAATATTCCTAGAATCCAATAAAACCACTTGAAATGATCTAGATAATTTCATATTCAAAAAGAACTTATGAATAACATCTAGATTCAACTGCTTACGCGTGAACTTGCCAGCATGTGTTGGCACTAAAGGTGCAACCAGCAAAGAAACCACAAAATCCTCAAGCAACAATGTCAGACAACCTCTAAAAGAAGAATGAACAAATGGAAGATTGGAGGAAGAAGAAGATGAGCCAGCTAAAACTTTCTTAAATGAACGGGACTTACTATTTTGAAGCACAACAAGTGGAGGGATATATGATGATGACATCATCATCTACCGAAGACCTCAAAACCTAAAGGCACAACATAGGCATAAAATAAGAACAAAATGAAATGGAAACTAAAGAATCAAAATGAGAAGAGAGAACCACAAAAAGGAAGCCATAAATGAAGAGCAAATGTGGGCAAGAATGAAAGACCTAAATCGCCTCAAAATCACCTCGGAGCACAGAATAAATAGCCATTGCTACATTTCAGGAACAGTTTGAGTATTAGTTTTTTAGTTATCTTTTTTATTTCTTATTTTTATTTTTTTATTTTTTTATTTTCATTTTTTTTAATTTTTTTTTATTCTAATTTGCAATGTTGTGCTTCTTTTATTTATACGGCTTCCTCTCGTTAGACTAGAAAGATTTAATGGGATTAATTACTCAATTTCGTAGTATTTATAACATTCCTTGGATTATGTGAGGTGATTTTAATACTATAGCTAACCAGTCCTAGCGCTTAGGGGGCTCTCTCCCTATCTATCATTTTATGGAGGAATTAAATAATATGATTATGGATTGTAACCTTATAGATATTGGTTTCTCTAGTTATAACTTTACTTATCATCATGATCATTTATGGTAAAGATTAGATCAAGTTTTATTTAATGACTATTATCTGAATTCTTTTGAGTCTACTAATGTTTTGCATTTTAGCAGGACCCTCTATAATCATTCTCCTCTTTTTATTAAAATTAAGCCTAGAGTGAAGAATTTTCCTTCTAAATTTAGATTTCAAAACATGTGGTCACTTTATGACTCATTTATGGATTTGGTAAAAGTTAATTGACATGCTTCTCTTTATCTGGATAATTCTATTTCTAGCATGGGAAGATTTAGGTTTAAGCTTAAAAGGCTTAAAATTGACTTAAAATGGTGGAATCACAATGTTTTTAAGACTATTTTTTCCAACATTTTAATTATGAAGATAAGGTTAATTCTTACACTTAGTGTCAATTAGTGCCTTCTTAAGCTAATTTCTATTTATTGAGAGAGGCTAAAGAAGGCCTTTATAAATTACAAGCTCAGAAGGAAATTTTTTGGAAGCAAAAAGCGGCTTTTAAACATCCGTTTGATAGTGATAATAATACTAAATACTTCATGCCTTGGTTAAGAGGAAACATGCTATTAATTTTATTCATAAAATGAATCAGGGTGATGGCTCTGTTACTGAGGATGGTTTTGAAATTGCTAATCTAGCTATTCAACATTTTTGAAATCATCTTAATAAATCCTTTAACCCTTCTATTAATTATAACCCTACTCTCATACCCACTATTATTTATCATGATGATAATGTTTTCTTATCTAAACCTCCTTTTGTTGAGGAAGTTAATGAGACTATTTTTGGTATGAATTGTGAGTCTGTTGCTGGGCCAGATGGTTTTAGGATGAACTTTTTTTAGAAAACTTAAAATATTATAGGTAATGATCTTTTCACTACTGTTATTGATTTTTTTATAGTAATTGTATTACTAAGTTTTATATTTTTACATCTAATATGCTTATTCCTAAGATTATTTCTATTACTTCTTGGAATGATTTTAGACCTATTAGTCTGTGTAACTTTTTTTATATAAACGACTCTCTAAAATTTTTACTAATCATTTAATAATTTTTTTGCCTAAACTTATTTCACCTTTCCAAATGGGTTTTGTTAAAGGGCATGCTATTTCTAATAATATTCTCTTGGCTCCAGAATATTTTGAAGATTTGGTTGTCAAGGTTACAGGTGGTAATATGATTATGAAACTTGATATTTCCAAAACTTATGATAATATTAATTGGTATTTCCTTTACGATATTATGAAGTTGTTTGGTTTTGATTAAAATTTTATCAAACTCATTAAGCATTAAATTGAAAGCACTTATTTTTCTATCATTATTAATGGTAAGACCAACTATTTTTTTAAAGCTTCTCATGGACTGAGACAGGGTGATCCCATTTCTTCAGCCCTCTTCATTATTGTAACTGAGTATCTTTCTATAGGGATTAGCCTTTACTTTATAACTTTAGGTGGTTTGCTTATATCTCACTTATATTTTGATTATGATTTTATTATTTTATGAATGCCTCGATGAATAAAATTTAGAGACTATTCTGGTTATTTCATCAATTTGAATTGGTTAGTTGTCTGGCTCTTAATAAACGTAAGTGTTAATTTATTTCTTCTAAGAAAGTCCCTTTTGATCATATTATTGATATTAAGAATTTAAATGTTTTTAGTCATTTTTCATTGCCTTTAAAGTACCTTGGTGTGCCTCTTTATAATGGTAGAAAAAATCTTTTCTATTTGATGATTTAATTATGGTTGTGCAGAACATACTCTTGTCTTGGGATTCTAATTTTTTAAGCTTTGGAGGTCAATTAATCCTTATCAAGAGTGTTCTTTATTCTATGCCTATTTATAGTTTTCAAACTTTGCATCTTACTCATGTTATGTGTAATAGGATTGATAGAATTTAAAAAAAAAAAAATTAGAAAGGGGCTAGAAGCAATTCCAAAATGCACTGGTCCTCTTGGGATAAATGCTGTGGTACTTTGGATGAGGGGGCCCTGGGTTATAAATCTATGAACGATTAGGCCTACTTATTCTCTTTTAAGTTATGGTATAACTTTTGTGCTAATTTGAGCCTTTGGGCTAATTTTATGGTTGCTAAATATTATGGTGGGAAGCATCCCACCATGTGTTTCTTTAGTAAAGGTAATTCTAAAGTTTGGCAACATCTGCATAAAGTTAAATGGGTTGTAGAGATAATTTTCTTTTGGGTCCTTAGTAATGGTAATACTTTCTTCAGTTAGGATCGTTGGTTGGAGGGCCATTCCATTAATTTTATTACTAATACTTCTTCAAATGCTACTGTGAAGGTTAATTATTTCTTTACTTATAATGGTTGGGATGTTGAGAAACTTTCTAATGTTCTTCCTAATTTTATTATTCAACAAATTCTTAAAATCCCTTTGAACCTTAACTCTTTTGATGTATAATTATGTTCTTTGGCTAAGGATGGTAACTTTAGATTAAAGGATGCTCGGCATTTCTTTAGAGAAAAGAAAGAGGCTTCTAAGATTTTCAATATGATATGGCATAAAAGTATTCCTTCTACTGTTTCTATTTTTATCTGGATAATGTTATATAATTTTATCCCTATGGATGATAATTTGATTAAAAGAGGTTTTATCCTTCCATCTAAATGCCAGGGTTGTTATCATATGGATACTATGCATCACATTTTTGTTTATGGTCCTTTACTGTCAAAGCCTAGACTTATTTTGATGAAATTTTCCATTTAAATTGTTCTAATGCTACTATCTCTATTTACTCTATACTTAATTGTTGGTTTGTAAATTTTAAAGGTCATATAAAAAATTTTATTCCTTCCCTTATCCTTTGGTATTTATGGTTGGATATGAATAATTCTCATTTCAATGGTGTGGCTATGAACCACCAAAGAATTATTCAAAATGTTAAAGATATGATTGTGGTTCATTACTCTATTAAATTACTTTCTGTTAAGAATTCCAAAAACTATTACCCTTCTGTGGTTGACCTAGGAATTAAGTTGGTGGTGAATATTATTCATAAAGATCCTAGGAGTATTTATTGGATGAAACCTCCTGTCAACTTCCTTAAGTTAAATGTGGATGTGGATAGCATCAATTCTAGTGCAGGTTATGGTGGTGTCATCAGAGATTATTATGGTAATTACATTTTTTGTTTTGCTGGTCCTCCATATATTTGTGATGTCAATTATGCTACTACCTATTCAATTATTAATGGTTTAAATCTTTTTTTTCTCTTGATTACATTAATATTGTGGTTGAGGTTGGTTCTACTTACTGTTATCAATCATTTAATTTGAGGGATGATATTTTTTGTTCTTCTGCATTGTTTTACATGAGGAGGGACATTAAGAATTTGTTAAGTCTTTTAAACTACTCTTTTTTGGTTGTTCTTATGGAGGGCAATGCCTGTGCTCATTCTATTGCCAGGTGGGGATGTGGTTTTGATTATATGTAGGATTTCTTGGTTTCTAATCTTCCTCTTCATGTGAAATGCCTATTAGGATTGGATAAGATTGGTTTACCTTATGTCATTTATTAATACTGCTGTGGTTGTTGGTTTTTGGTTAGTTTTCTGGTTGTGCTTCTTGCAGCCTCCCCATTTTTGTTGCCTTGAATTTTGGTTTCCCTTTCTCGGGTGGTTTGGCTTTGTGCCTTCTTCCTAGAATTATTTTGTGGTTATTTGTTCAAGATGGAGTACTTTGAGTCTAGGTATATTTCCTTTTATTACCGTGTTCTTGGCTTGTATTTTTGGCTCTTTCAGGCTTGTTGGTTGTCGGTCTCCTGGTTCTATGAGATGTATGATGTGGTTGTTTTCATTTTTTTCTGGGTGCATGCTATTTTGGCCCGTCTGATCATTTGGGTTTTGTTGATTATTATTCTCAAGGAGTATTGTGGGTTTTATTGTGTTCTTCTGAGCTGGGTGATTGGCATTCTCTGGTTATTCTAGATCCACAGGATTAGAGATATAATTCTTATGATTTAAAACATGTATCAAATATGGTGGATTATGGGGTGGTACCCCCTTGGTTCGAGTTGCTTACATGCTGGAGATTATTGGTATTTTTATTAGCGTTTTTATCCTAATCTCTATTATTAATTTTTTTTTTTTTTTTCTATTTATTACCCCTTTTTGTAGATATGCTTAGTGCAGATGATTTTGGTGATGATTTGTTGGTGGGGATGCTGGAGCTGATTGTTATTTTTTGTAGCTCTCTATTTTTTTGGGTGCACTTTTTTGTGCACAGTCGAATGTACCTAATATTCTGTGTACTTTTGCTTAGTGGGGAACTCGAGCTTTTAGGTTTTCTACTTTTAATTTTGTAGCTTTTTTGACCAGTAGTAAGCTTGAGTTCTCTATAAGGACCATGTAATCATTTTTTAATTTAACACATAGGCCCCGCCGTGGGTTTGGTTTATGTTTTGATTTTAAGATTCTTCTTTTCAAATTCACCTCTCTCCTTATTAGCCTTGGGCCAGTTCATAAGGGGCCTAACATCTCTAACGAACTTTCAAGTGGTATTAGAGCACTCTCTAGTGTCATCTGAGGACTTTCAAGTGGTATCAGAGCCAGTATTCATAAAATAAGTTTTTAAAAACTTTTGAATTTTTGATCCATGGCTAACTTTTCTAATCATAATATTGCGGAAGGATATTCAATCACCAGACCACCTTTATTTGAAAATATTACTTTTGATTTTTGGAAAATCCGCATGACTACTTTCTTTCAATCGATTGATTTTCGCATGTGGCATATAATTTTAACTGGTTATTCATCACCGTCACGTATTATTAATGGAGTTAAAACTTATATTCCTTTTAATCAATGGAATAGGAAAGAGCAAGTAAATGCTTAATTGAATGTAAAATCTTTAAATTGTTTTTTCTGTGCTTTAAATTCTGAAGATTTTATTTTAGTATCCACGTACATTACTGGTAAAGAAGTTTGGGATAAACTACACACCATATACTAAGGCACTAGTGAAATCAAGCAATCAAAGTTGAATATGTTAATGTATGATTTTGAACTTTTTTCCTTGAAACCTTTTGAAATTATCTTAGACGTATATACCAGGTTCATTCAAATTGTAACATCATTTCATGCCTTAGGAAAAGAATTATTAAATTTTGAAAAATTTAACAAAATTCTTCGCAGTTTACTTGAAAAATTTGATGCCACATGTGACGTTATTTGCTTTCGACGTAGGAAGCCTAGACATATAAAAAATTAGTTCCATAATTTAAGAATTCTTCCTGCGAAAGAAAAGGGTAAAGCGAAGCAAAATTTAAACTGGGGAAATAATGAAAAGCAAAAAATCTCCTGGGCAGACCTGGTTTCTGAAACATCGGACTAGGAGAAAGATAATGGTTAAAAGCCTTGTTTGTGTTTTTGTGTTGTGTTTTATTTTTAGTTATTTTATGTTTTTGTTTTTTATTTTGTGTTTTTGTTTTGTTTATTCTTTGAAATTTTTGTTTCATAAATTATTTTCTCTGATCAATACACACATTAACTTTTCTAAAAATGAAAAATCTACTTCCTGTTTTTTCTTGAAGTCTTTGGTAAGTGGTGATTGACATCTCTAAAAACAGTCAAAGGAAGAAAACTCATGTTTTTTACTCTAAATCTCTGTTTCCTAAAAGTGGTTATTCTACTTTTGATTTAAAATCATTTTCATATTTTAAATTAGTCTTTGAAACTAAAATTTTTTATCTCCCTACATTTTATTTATTGTATAGGGATCTTTTGCAAGTTGTTAAATCTAACTCATAATTTTCTTAATCAAGAATTTGCTTTATCAATAGGATGGGTTTACTTTTGTTTTTAAAATTTTAAAAAGGTAACATATTAAAAAAATAAAAGCCAATGATGCCAAAAATAAAAGATGCGTAAAGACGCCAAATTGAAAAATATACACAATGTGTATCAAAAATCAAAAGATGCGCCAAGAGCGCCATTCAAACTGACAAGAGGCATAAAATGATCCCACAAAATTTAATGCTTACCATTCTTGTACTTCTTAAAAGCTTAAGAAAACCCTTGGTACATTCGATACTTGATTTTGATAAACATGATTCCCGATTCAACAATTCGTGCATTAATCTTCTATTAGATATATTTTACGAAAGGAGTTTTGAAAAATTAGTGTTTTTTCTTCTAATTTATTCCATGATTTAGATATTAAATTAAAAGGTTTTTAAGCCTTTTTAAAGAACTTGAGTTTGGATTATCAAATTCTGAATTTCTAACCTTTTCTGGGCTATATGTTGTCATACAATTCTACTAAGTTTTTGATTAAAACCAAGAGGTAACTTTCTCATTTTAAGAATATTTGTTTTTCACTAGATCAGGGAACGTTTTTATCTTTTGGTCATTTTGTTTTTTGTTTGTGCATACTCTCTTTTTGATAATATCAAAGGGGGAGAACGTACTGTTGAATTTTTGTACTGTTGTCAAATTTGTATCTTTTTTTCCTTTCAAAAATAAAAAAATAAAAACAACAAAAATATTTTTATCTCCCCTATTTTTAAAGTTTTATTCTAGTGAGGGGGAGATTAGGAGAAAATGTTCCTTTTTGAAAATTCAAATTGTAGTTTTTGCCATCATCAAAAAGGGGGAGATTATTACGGATCTCTTTTCATGGTTTATGATTTTGATGATAGCAAACACTGTTATTTCTCTACGACTATCTTATCTACTGACATTTCAGGTCCACACGATCAGACAACAATTTAGAACCAGCTAAAGATTGGGTAGACTAGGTCTTAGTCAGTTTGTACCCTTTTTGTTTCTTGAATATATTGTATTTGGTGTGGCTTATGATGCTTTGTAACTTGGAAGATTTCTGACTGTTCCCTAGAGTTTATTATTTTTGGTAACATCGTCCGGGATGATTTTATATCATCCTAGATAATCAGTTCAAAAGTAGAAACCCTAATTAGGGCATCCTTATTAAACTAGCTATCATTATGCAAAACATATAGTCCTGGACGATTTTGTATCGGCCAAGACGATAGGCTCAAAATAGAAAGAATCTACCGCCAGATCTATTTAGGAAATACTTATTTTTTGACATCATCGAGGTGGATCATCCAGGACTACAAAATATCGTCCAGGATGATCCAGGATAATTTTTTCAAAATTTCGCTGGAATTTAAGGAAAGTAATTATGACTTGATTGCACGATCTAATCGTCATGGACAGTCGCCAGATCATCCTGGTCGATATGCTGGACGATTCGACATCAGACAGCTCTTTTTTAGGGCGATGTTTAGGATGATATTCCATAATTTATACTGATCATCCAGGATGATAATAAGAACAAATTTCTTCTGATCGTCTCAAATCGTCCCGGCTGATTAGGCTTAAATTGCACTGATCGTACAACAAATTAGTATCGTCCTAGATGATAATGTCGGCAACTTGCATTAATGAGCTCGTTTTGAGATATTCTATATAAGCTATGACATGACACTTTATAAGTGTCTTTGGCAGCCATTATAGCTTCATTCGTTTGGGGGAAACTTGAAGAGAGAGCTTGAAAGGGAGTGAGGAAAGGGTGGAGTTTGAGAGAGGGAGAAGATCCTGTGATGGGGGACTCAAGGGAGTGTGGAGGGGGTTCCATACGATTCCTCCGACAAGCTCGCAGCTGAATACCATCAGATTCAAGGTTTGTCTCGAGGGAAGTTCACCAAAGAAGAAGATTTCTTTGATGTCAAAGGACCCAGCGACTAGGCCACACCGGGGAAGGTGGAAGTGATTTTGTAAGGGCTTCTCCGCCTAGCTGTGGGGGTTATAAGAGAGACACTTGTTTTAGTGCAATACTTGAAGGGTGCCTCCAAGGAGTGGACGTAGGTCAATGTTGGACTGAACCACTATAAATCTGATGTGTTCTTTCCTTTATTACTTTCGCATTTAATTTCCGCCTTTGGTTTTTATTGTTGTGATACTGGTTTTGATTTGTGTTTTGATTTTAAGATTCTTCTTTTCCAATTCACCTCACTCCTTATTAGCCTTGGGCCTGTTCATAAGGGGCCTAACATCCCTAACAAACTTTCAAGTGGTATCAGAGCACTTTCTAGTGTCATCTAAGAACATTCATATTGTACTAGATGATTTATACAAATTTAAACTGATTGTACTGGGCTATCCAGAGATCATTAAGGATTATTAGAACAAATTCTACACATCATATTGGATGATATTGCGATGACATATGAGTACATTTGGCTCCAAAATTATGTTTTTAGGGTGTTTCAAATTCTACAAATCATACTGGATGATTCTGTGATCATACACAATGATCTTTTCATCCATAATTAAATTTTTAGGGATTTTTAAAGCCCTCTAATTATGCTTCCTGCAAAGATATTGTCATGTATTGAGTCTTTATTCTTTTGGAGAAAACCTGAAGAGAGGGAGAAGTTCATTATGGGGATTTCACATGATTACTCCAACAAGCTTGCGTCTTAGTACCATCGAATTTTAGGTTTATCTTGAGAGAAGTTTTAGGAAGAAGAATATATCTTTGGTGTCAAAGGACCCAACTAATTCGCCACATCGAGGAAGGTGAAAGTTATTAATGAATCTCTACCTGTGAAAGGATTTATTATTCTCTACCATCTCCTAGAGAGAGAAAAAGGATTACGGTCCTCTATAGTATCGGGATGGTAGAAGAGTTTTTGTAAGGTCTTCTCTGCCAAGTTGTGTGGGCTAAAAGAGAGTATCTAAAGGTTTAGTGCAATACTAGGAGTGGGTGAGTCCAAGGAGTTGAGGTAGGTTTGGTTGACCGAGCCACTATAATTCTCTAGTATGTTTATTCGTAATTTTATTTTTCTACACTTTATTTTCTGCATTTATTTTTGGATATAACACCTTGGTTGAAAATCTTTGATTAATATTACTTTGTATTGATTATATATTTTCACATGTTAAAAAAACTTTAACAAGCATAATTTTCTTTTTATTTAAAGAAGATTTTTAAATCACTAATTCACCCCCCACTTGGTTAGCCTCTCGACTAATTCTTTAGGGTTTTATAACCCTCACGAACATTCAAGTGGTATCAAAATGGGATTCATAAATTAAGTTTTAGAAAATTTTTGAAAAAATGATCAATGGATAACTTTTGAAATCATAACATGATGGAAGGATATTCAGTTACTAGACAGCCTTTATTTGAAAATATATATATATTTTAAATTTATATGTCAACTTTCTCGTAATCAATTGATTATCGAATGTGGCACATGATTCAAATTAGTTATTATGTACTATGACATATTGTAGATGAATTCAAAACTAATATTCCTTTTACTAAATAGAGTAGAATAGAACAAATTAATTCTCAATTGAATGCTAAATATTCAAAATATTTTTTTTATGCTTTGAATTCTGAGGATTATATGAGAATATCTACATGTAATACTGGCAAGGATATTTGGGATAGATTATGTAGTACATACCAAAGTACTAGTGAAGTCAAGTAATCTAAGTAGAATATTCTAATGCATTATTATGAAGTTTTTTATATGAAACCTGATGAGATGATCTTAGAAATGTATATTACATTTACTCAAATTATGAAATCATTACACGATTTTGGTAAATAACTTTTAAACTTTGAAAAAGTTAATAAAATTATATATTATTAATATGATAAATATCATGCTAAAGTTCATGATATATGTGAATAAAAAGAATTGAATGATTATTCTATTAATAATCTTATTGGCTAACTCATTACCCATGAGCAAAGTATGAGTCAATGACTTTTTGATGTAGGTGAAACTATAGTTCTAAAACCTAAAGACACGTATAAAACTAACTTAGTAGATGATGAGAGTGAGTAAATAACATTAATAGTAAAAAATTTTGAAATTATACTATAGTGCAAGCATCAACATCAAAAAAAGTTAAACAAAGGTAAACTTAGTAAGAATGTTAAGATTTCTTCTAATGTTGTTTTTTTCAGTGTAAGAAACTCAGGCATATAAAAAAAATTGTGTCCTAATATAAAAACACTTCATGCAATGGAGAAGAGTAAAATAAGCTAATTGCAATAAGGGAAAATGATAAAAAACAAAAGTTCTCGTAGGTAAACCTAGCTAGTTATATTTTTGTTATGTTTTTATTTGCCATTAATGTTTTTATTTTCTATATTATTTTAATTTTTTGTTATTTATGTTTAATTTATTATTATTATTGTCATATTTGTTTTTTTAGAACACTCTCTGATCATCACCTTCAAATCACATCTTATATCATATTTGCCTAAGAGAATCAATCACTTCTCACATTTTTTTAAATGACAAATTTATCTTCTTTTTACTTAATTTTTTGTAAGTGAGTATTGACTTCTTTAAATAGTTAAAAGAAAAAAAAAAAGATGTATCCCTCTTCCTCTAACTCCTTTAGTGGTGTAATTTCTTTTTCAATAAAAAACTATTTCAAATTAAAAATTAGACTAAGAAATAGAAATTTATTTTCTCTTCCTATAGTTCTCTATCTCATTTTAATATTTTTGTAAATCAATGAATCTATTTTCAAATTTTCTTACTGAAATTGTTTGCTTATATCTTATGAATCAAGTTTTAGTTCTTGGTTTACTCTTCCCCACAAAAGAGAGTGAGTTCCTCTTCTCTTGAATTTGGAAGATAATCTCACAACTGAGAATCTTTAAAGACTTAAAAAGAAAGTAAGTTGGCAAAATTAAAAAGAGGCCCAAAATGAGCCCAAAATAAAAAGATGTTCAAGGTCCGCCAAAAAATATAAGATGCACAATGTGTATCAAAATAAGATGTGCAAAGTTCACCAAAAATTGATAAAGAGTCATAAAATGAGCCCATTATATGCAAGCTTCCCTTCTTGTAAAGTCTTCTAATCCTTAGACAAATCCATGTGCCAATTGATATAGTCCACACTTGAATTTGAGAATCATGATTTCTGCTTCATCACTTTGTAAAGCTATTCTCTTTAGATATATTTCTAAAAGTAAGTTTGAAAATATCACATTTCCTTTCTAACTTATTATCTGAATTAGATTTTTGTTTAAAAATGACTTAAACTTATAAGGAGTTGGAGCCAGGGTAGATAAAACTCAAATTTCCAACCTTTCAAGATTGTAGTGCAATCAATTCATTTCTTACTAAGCTTTTGAATAAGATCAAAAGGTAACTTTCTCATTTTAAGAAAATTTACTAAAATTATTTGATTTTTCTTAAACATCACCACCACCTCCACCAGATCAGAATCTATAAGATCTATAGTTTGTTATGTGTGTTTCATTCTGTTTTTTGTTTGTTTCCCTTCTTTTTAATAATTTCAAAGGGGTAGAATGCATTTGACTAATTATATTTGTGTTTAAGCTACATATGTTCATATTGTATTTGCATTAGTTTATCTGTTGTTTAGGTTCTAAAAGTTTTTTTTTGTTTCTATATATAAAAAAATCTTTTTTGAATTCCCTTATTTTTAATATAATTATCATAGTGAGGGGATGATTAGGAGAAAATATTTTTAATTTTATATCTTCAACCAATAATGTTTGCCATCATAAAAAAGAGGGAGAATGTTGCAAATTTAGCTCTCTAATTTTTTCTTTTTGATAATAAACAAATATTGTTTCTCACATAAGTATGTATGCTTATATTTGTAATCGATTTTTATTTGTGTGTATACTAACAATTTAGAAACATCATCCATCATCCAATAATGATTCAAGGCTTAAGATTGGGTAGAATAGGTTATGCTATAAATCTATTTGTAATATTCATTGATGTATTTTTGATTTCTTCAGTCAAGTCCTATAAGGATGTATGATAGGTTGGTGACCATGCACTCACACATTCAGGGGAAGTGAGATTGAGTCAACACCAAAAATTAAAATTTTGAACTAATTATATTATACGATTTATATCATATTATATGATCGTCTCATCTAAATAATCATACAGGATATTTTAGATCATTTAGGATGATCAACTATAATCATAAAAAATAGTCACCAATTATAATTTAGGTAATATTTTGAATTTCATTTTTTTCTTCTGATTTTATAGGATGATGTACATAGTATTGGATGATTTATAGCAATCATACTTAAATTGATCATATGTTTAGGGGATTATTTATGGTTAATTTGTTCAATTTTATCATCCAAGATGATCAATAAAAATCATATTATATGACCCTTGAGAAACATGGGATGATACTTAATCATCTCAGATGAAATACCTTAATTTTTCTTCTAATCATCCATAATGATCCCCAATATCATACTAGATGATTTGTACAAATTTGAACTAATCATACTGGACTATCTAGAGATTATCCAGGATTATCAGGTCAAATTTTGCATACCATAAAGGATGACCATTTAATTATATAGGATGATATTTGTTGACAGATTTGAGTTTCTAGGGTTTTTCAAATTCTGTACATCGTATTGGATGATCTTGTCCACAAAAAATGTTTCTATTGTTTTTGAAAGCCCTCTATTTAAGCTTTCTCCAAAGGTATTATAAGTGTCTATTGGTATGCATTGAGTCTTCTTTATTCTAGAGAAAATTTGATGATAGAGCCTTTAAACGGAGAGAGGAATGGGTGGAGTTTAAGAGGGCAAAGATGCTTGTCAGTTCAATGTGATCGTGGAGGTAGTTTCACATGGTTGCTTCGTTAAACTTGCATCTTAGTACCATCAAATTCATAGTTTATATTGAGGAAAGTTTTTGGAAGAAGAAATTTTTGTTATTGTCAATGCACCCATCTACTTCATCGCACCGGGGAAGGTAAAAGTGATTCAAGGTTCTCTACCTCCGAAAGGATTTGTCGTTCCCTGCCATCTCCTAGAGGGATAAAAATGATTATGTTCATCTACCGCACTTGGTGGAAGAGATTTTGTAAGTGCTTCTCCACTTAGCTGTGGGGGCTAAAGGAGAGTCACTAAAGGTTTAGTGTAATACTTGGAGTGGGTAACTCTGGAGAGTGGACATAGGTCAGGTTCACCGAACCATTATAAATCTTTGGTGTGCTTGTTCTTGATTTTATTTTTTTGCACTTTATTTTGGATATAAATTCTTGGTTAAAGATTTGTGATAAATATTACATTGTATTGATTATCTATTTTCAGATGTTGAAAAAACTTTAAGAAGGGGATTTTTCTATTAGTTAAATAAGGTTTTTTAAATCACCATTTCACCCCCTCATAGTTTTCATTAGAGATGTTTCTTTAGGTTTTCACAACCTTCATGAATTTTCACTTGGGACACTTGAATAGAAGAATGATAAATATATTTAAAATTTACTTAGAAGATTGGTATAAAGCTATATCCCAACCATTATCAAGTTTTTATCATGTTTTGAACTTAAAATTTATATGCAAGGCTCACATATCTCACATTTAGCAGACCCCTTACTAGAATAAGCTATATACTCCTTGGGTATCAAAATTGATCCATCTTTGATATTTCTTTTATGCCACTGCTTAAAAGTTATACAATCTTTTAACTCATGACTGATCATCCAGTGATATGGCTTATATTTAGGTTGCCTAACTTTGCCCTCATATTTCAGCTTCCTATGTTTAGGTATTTTGAATTATGAGTTCTTTACAATACTCTTGAAGATCTTCCTATTGGCCTCTCTTTTAAATGAATATGCCTTATTCTTTTGCGCTTAAAATCTCTCTCTTTATTTTTTAGGAGTAAAATTGGAAAAATATTTAAACTATTGATTAGGAGGTCGATTATATAGTTTATATTGTGATGGATGACAAGGGTTTATTATATGAATTTGCATAATCAATTGAACATTATCAAATACAAATACTGAACTAAACCTATTTTCCAAAACCTTTTGAGGTTTTAGTTTTCTAATTTCTACTGGCGGTTGTCTTCTTAGATACTAAATTGAGATATTTTATTTTGAAGATTAGAGGCTTAATTTGAAAGCTCTCAAAAATATAATTTCAATCAGAAGGTCATTAGAACATGAATAGTCTTTTGCTAAAATTTTATAGCATGTTATTCTTGGAGTTGTGGCTCACATTTCATGCTAATATTCCTCCACCTAAGAATATACTCAACTAAACTTTCCCCAAGATTTAATTTTTTACTATTAGATCTCCTAATGTGACTGGTATCTTTCTCTAGCAAACCTTTAGTGATATTCTTTTTTAGATCTACATATGTGTGTATTGTCCTGTTAGGTATCTCTACATACCATTCAAACACAATACCTAATAGACTTATTATAAGATATAAAAGTAGTAGAGCATCATTGCATCCTGCATTATAATAGATGGCCCTAAAATATGCTAAATGTTTCTTCTAGTTCCATATTATGTCAATATTTTTGAATGATGGTGGAACAATTCATTTAGGATAAGGAACTAAGTCATATAATTCTAGGTATGCTCTACCTTCTAGAACAAATAAGGTACCCATAGAATGTGTTAAATCTTCATTGAGTCATTGCTCTACAATTTGTTTAGTTTCATTCTATTTTTTTTTTTTTTATTATTTCTTCATGTTAACCATAGTTTTGAATGGATACAAAAGGAATGGAATCTATATGAGCCATAAATAAAGAGACCTCTTTACTTTGGAGGGATCTATAAAAAATAATAGCTCTTCCATCTTCCTTTTCACTCTGGCTGTCTGTTAATCTTTTTAACATAGCTGATCTAAAATATTTCCAGTCACATTAGGGCAATAATCTTCATCTCCATCTTTTTCCTCCATATTTTCAATATCTACTGGATTTATATTTGTCTTTTTCTTATCTTTCTAGGTAGACGATCATGTATCCACCATGAATACACTTTCATTCATTTCTTCATCTTATGAATTTATTTATGTATTATATATAGCTTCTTACTCATTCATTTATCGAATACTCTCTTTTTGGTGATCCATCATATCTTATATAGATTTCCCTACTATATTATGTGAATTTATCAAAGTGTATTCTTTATTAATTAATACTTCTTCCATAGATGTTCCCATCTTTACTTTTTCTTCTAATGTATGATATTTAAAATTAACTGATGCAGTTGATATGGCAACCATTTTAGAATATATGCCAGACTTTATTAGCACAACATAACATAAATGGTTGGCTTGTTAATTTCAATCTCCTTCTATCAAGATAAGGATATTAATCTCATCCTTGCAACATATGTTGATCAACTTTAAATGGATGTTGACCTGAAGATCGACCAAAGGATCAAGCTAGAATGTTGCTAGACTAGATAGAAGAAGGAGAGGAGATTAGACTATACCCTCGATGGACTAATACTCGATATCCAAAATATTTGACCAGAGTAAAGTGAACTTGACAATTTAAAGGTATTATAAAGTGATTGAATAGTAAACATCTTCTAGATTCCTACTAAAATTTTATAATAGTAACTTGCTGATTAGGACCTGGTTCGTGAAAATGTATCTATTGGTAGAGGGAGACACTTCTAATCCTTTCCTAGTATGTTTGTAATCCAATGGATATAAAATCTTTTACACTTTTTAAGAATTTTGACTTTGACTTCTGAGAATCAGTGGAATAGGCATTGATTAATTTATTAAACATAGACTTAAACTTTCTTTTTCTCTAAGATAAAGAAGGCAGAATAAGATTATGATAGAAATAAGTAGGTGGAGAATTTGCTA
This sequence comes from Dendrobium catenatum, assembly GCF_001605985.2. Classification (NCBI taxonomy): domain Eukaryota; kingdom Viridiplantae; phylum Streptophyta; class Magnoliopsida; order Asparagales; family Orchidaceae; genus Dendrobium; species Dendrobium catenatum. Next base: position 8,539,151 of record NW_021319518.1, on the reverse strand, counting down.
TCTGAATAGGATTCTCTTCCGAAATAGTAGTAGTTAGTGGATGAAAGTGATTTAGACTTCACATAAGGGACCTATGTAGAACTTTATATTCTTTGACTATTAGTTCAAGTGTCTTCAACTTTGCTTTTTCAGCTATAATATTTAACATAATATTCTCTTCTAGCATTTTAGCTTTCTCATCCCTTCTCCTCATGTGACAATTTTTGTTCCTTCTTTAAGACTTAGTCATCTCCTCAGTGGGGAGGTTGGCCCAATCTAAAATTTTCTTGGATATAGAAATATAGGAATAACATCAGTTTTTTCCTTCATGCTAACAAACAACCTTTACAAAGTTACTAGGGAAAATACTGAGGGTTTAGTAGCTACAAGGATAACTGCAATCCCACCCTCAAGTATATCCTAATCGGTGCAGTTGGAAAATTTTCAACCTTGACCACATCAGATCATGGTCCAGTGATGGTGAATTGGATATTCTTCATCAATCCAAACTGGATCAATATTGTTTCAACAGATGGATCCAGATTTATAGTTAAGTTTATGTTATTGGAGAAATAGAAATGAAGGGTGCTTCAAAGATGGACCCCGATCACTATTTCTTCAACTTTCTAAAATTTTTTCTATAATATATATAGGGTTTATGTAGATGAAATCACCGTATAGATGAAAAAAACCTTTCCTTATACACTAAAAAACTCAAAAGATATCAATGGGAGCTTATGCTCAAATTCATAACTATTGTAAATGAGTATGCTTAGGATATTATAGGTTAATTCATTATAATTAGCTTAAAACATCTTAATTTCTCATTATCTTTACTTTTTATTGTATTTTTTAGTCATCATGTAACCTCAGCCTTATTTCATTGAGTGGGATAAATATTATTGCTAGAGTAGACGGTACATCAAATAATTATAACATACTTGTGTCATCATGGGATTGACACTCTTGTCATACACTTTATTACTTTATCGATACATCCAATTGCATAGCTAAGAATAATAAACACAAATATTTGGTAGCAGCTAAAGCCACATATCTCATCAGTTTTTTTTGGCACCATTGTTTAGGACACAAAAGTGTATTTTCTATAATTTTCATTAAATTTTGCAAAAAGCTACATACTTAATCCTACTTTTATTATTTAGTTTTTAATTGGCATGATATAATTTTATTTATATTTTCTATTTATGAGATTTTGAGCTCGTGATTTTTATTCATATGTTGTTTCATTTATTTTTCAATTTCCGTTCATATATATATATATATATATATAGTGAAAAGATGGAAATTGCATTAATTGAAAACAAAGCTATTTAATGACAATCCTTTCAAAGCATTATGAAAGGAAGTCTTATTAAAAAGAAAATTAAGTAAAAGAGGAATATTTAAAAGATATGAAATATCATAAAGAAAATAAGATCCTCTACTCCTTATTTTAACCAATTGGCGTGGAGGGGATACTAAAGATAAAACAACCAAAAAGATTGATTAGTATCCTAGAATTCCCGATTAAGTAAATAATAAAATAGAAAGATTCTTAAATTTTTTTATTCTATCCCTATCATTCAAATATCCAATAATGCTTAATTTAAAACTTAAATAAAAATATAAATAACAACTAATCAAGAAAAATACATGAAATGTAAGTAAGGTTCTTCAAGTAAAGAAGAGAACTAGATCTTCACAAACTCCACCATCTTCATACCAACCATGCCTTGATATTTGAAACACCAATCAATATGCTCCATAGTCTTATAAAGTGAGAACTCCCTTTTAAAGACTACACCTTCAATGTAAAGTCTTACCACATCAATTTGAAGATATACAATACCCTCCATCATCAACTATCATAAGCTTATTTATGAGATAAGTGGTGAAGTGCCTCCATCACTTTCACAAATAATTCCCAATTTCCTTCCTCTAAGGCTGCCTTTGATTCGCCCAAAGAAAATCAAGTCTTTATTTAACTTCTTCTTATGATGAATAGATTTGGATGGAAAATTAAAATTTCCATCAACAATCAAGAATTCCTTATCATTCACATTATCCTTACCTGCCAAAGATTTAGCCCCAACAGAATTTACATTTTAGAATTTGGAACACTTCTGGCATTATCTTCAACAACCACACCAATGAGATCTTCTCCAGCATTACCTTCTTTGACAATACTACATTTTCATTCTCAAAGAGGTCAACTTGACGAATACATACATCAAGTCCTTTTGCAACAACATCAAAGTTTTAAGATTTTTGAACAATCTCTCCGTCTTCTACTGGTTCAGCATCAGAAACATTTTGCAATTCCAAAATAGGGACTATATATTCCAAAACCTTATCTTCAATATTTGTATTTATAGCATGCAAATTGACTTCCTTAATTGGATCAAGAATACTTACTTTTATGATTCCTTTCTAGTCACTATCTTAGAGCCATGAGATAACACATTAAACTTATTAGATATTCCAGATGAACATGAGAAGAATAATTCTCAAGGTTTCCAACCGAAGGCTGAACTATCGATTTTTGATTCTGAATTTTCTTCATTCTTCTATTTTTCTTAAACTTCACATGTATCCAAGGACCATAAACTTGTGAATATGCACTAAACATTTCTTCAGAACCCAATACTTTATTCCCATTATTTAGTTCTTTCTTATGAACCTTAATTTAATCTTCTTTAAGAACCTACGGACACATATCAACTTTATGGCCTATCTTACCACATTTGTGTTTGCCTGGTGATGGGCAATCCGGACCGCCAGCAGCCTCTTACCCGTGGGATTGCATTCAAGAATGTTGGTTTACGATCATTATATCCGGTCAAGAAGAGTTTGAATCTGTCAATCCGGGAGAGGGATGAATCTCTGGTCCAGAAAGAAATTTATGTAGAGGGGAAGGGTAAAAACCCTTTATTGCCTTCATTACCAGAAGTTGAGTCTGAGATATCTGGTGACGGTGAAGCTTCTGCTTCTGATCTTATTTTGAGAAGGAGTAGAAAATTCTTGGGAATTCATGATGAATGCGATCAGAATTTGATAAACAAGAATCTGAATGATAAGGCTGAAGGAGGTACTTTGAATGTTGATGGTGATTCAGAAGTTATAGAAAAGCCTGTTTCTAAAAATAGTTTCGTCTCTACCTGGGGGAAAACACAACACATAAAATTGGATTATAAGATGGAAAATACGCAGATGACAGAAGATGGTATGGCAATGAAGTTGAACCTAGATTGGGAAATTGCCAACACACAGAATCTTGAAAAATCTCTGGTGGTAAAAGTATTAGGGAAAGATATTCTTTTCTTTATTTGTAGCGTGGAGTTACGAAGACAATGGAGTAGATATGGGAAATTCCATTTAACAACTCTTGGGACTGACTGGATTTTGTGCTCCTTTAATACCATTGAATCTATGGAAGAAGTTTTGAGCGGAGGACCTTGGTTCATTGGGAACCATATTATCGGGATTGATAAATGGTCCACTTCCTTCTCTCCGGAGTCGCTGAGAGGTTTTACGTCACCTGTATGGATTAGATTTCCATTCTTACCTCAAAGCTGTTGGGATGAGGAAAACATAGCCCGAATCGCTTCAACAATTGGAACACCGTTATTCATTGATGGGAATTCTCTTAGATGGGGGAAGAGAGAATATGCACGTGTCTGTGTGCGTATTAATCTTGATAAGAAATTGCCTAAAGGTGTATGGATAGAAGGAATTCATGGAAGAACTTATAAAAAAGTAGAATATGAGAAGATGACTTCTCTATGCTACTACTATGGAGTTATTGGGCATAGCAAAGCCAGCTGTCTGGAGATCAAATCAGTTAAAACTTTTGAACAATCAATGTTGAATTCCCATATTGATAAGGAAGTTCTTTATGATGCTTTAGGAACTTTGAAGCCACATGATGACAATGATGAATATGGACCTTGGATCCATGCTAAATTCAAAAACAGGCAGTTTAGAAGTAATAATAATAATGGGGATGCTAATAGTTGGAAGCAACAGGTTTATAGACCTGTTATGAAGAACAACCAGAAGAAGAATGAAGATATAGAGAAGAATCAAATTGTTAATGATGATCTCGAAGAACTATTAGTAGACAACAATCACCGTAATCAGACTGAAGAAAGTCAGGCGAATCAAGTTGTTGCTGGGAAGGACTTTGTTAATAAAGTGCCAGGAAAGTTAGAATCTAACTTGGATATAACAGTTGCTGATGTATGTGTTAATAACAAATTCCAAGTGCTGCTCAAAGAACAAGAGGAGGGAGAAATAATGGAAGTGGCTGAAATAGAGGAAATAAATTACACAGGAAATGCTGTTGAAACTACAACAGATGCTGGCAAGCAATCCAGTTCTGATAGGTGTCAAAGTTCTAGACATCATACAGCAAATTCTGGGAAATCTAAACTCTCAAAGGAGGTTAGATCTCTGGGTCCAATTTAGGCAACTCATAGAAAGAAGAAAGGAGATAGCAGAGTTGGTAAAAAAGGTGATGACTCTTCCCCTCTTCATTACTAATGTCTTCATTCATTTTCTGGAATTGTAGGGGGGCAAAGAAACGTGAAGCCTCCCTATATCTTAAGGAGATAGTTAAAGATAATGGAACCTTTTTTGTTTGTCTTACTGAAACCAAGATGACTAGTATTTATAGGAATGATGGGATATTCTAATAGGTAGAAATTGGGATTTCTTTCATCATCCTGCTGAAGGAATTTCGGGCGGTACCCTGATTCTATGGGATAAGAATGTAGTATCGTTTGAGGTAATTGAGAACACCTCCCAAATTGTAGTTGGAGTTCTTTCCAAAAATAATATGGACAAATGGAATGTTGCAACAGTTTATGGAGGCATAGATGTTCATACCAGAAGATCATTGTGGGAGACTCTTGAAAGATGCATGCCTGATGATGTACCTTCAATCATTGGAGGTGATTTTTATTGTATCCTTTCTAAGGATGATAAGAGGGGAGGTAAGAAGTTTCAGTTTTCCAAAGGGACTAAAGAAATGAAGTCTTATATGGTGAATAATGATTTTCATGAGATTTATTTTGTTGGACCAAGATTTACTTGGTGTAACAATAAGGAGGGTGCTTCTAGAATTTGGGAGAGACTTGATAGATGTTTGATGAATTCAATTGCTTTACAAAGAAATCCTATGGCTTTGGTCCGTCATTTTCCACGGGTTGCTTCCGACCACTATCCGATATCATGTAAGGTGCTTGAGTCAGCTAACAAGCAATCCAGAATCAATCATTTTGAAGACATGTGGAAGACGTATCCTGTGGCTTGGAAGATTGTTCTAAATAATTGGAAGAAGAAGGATTATGGTAATAATGCTGAAATACTTCAAAGAAAGTTAAGAAGAACTCTTAAATCCCTATACTTTTGGAATAAAAATAAAAGCAAGGAATTAAGTGTGCAAAAGGAACAGCTGAAGAACGAAACTTTGGAGCATCAAATGGAGGAAGAAGCCAACTCGGGTCTCTCACAAGAGAAGCTGGATTTGCTCAGCGGGAAAGTACACGAACTGAATGTGACATTGGGGAGACTATCGACATGATGGAACCAAAGAGCAAAGACTAAATGACATGAGGAAGGAGATACTAATTCCAATTTTTTGCACAATTTTGCTTCTGCTAAGAAGAATGGGAATCTTATCAGGCAGATCAAAGATGAGAATAACAATGTTCTGGAGAATCTGAAGCAAATTGAAGATGTTTTCCATGATTACTTTGTTAAAAAGTGGAAAGCTAGAGAGGTAATTCTGACAGGCTGGCCAAACATTTCGGAAGAACAGAAGATTACAAACGTAGAAGCTGAGATGATGAATGCTGAATTCACCAAGGAGGAACTCATGAAGGCTGTCTTTCAACAAGGTAATAACAAATCCCTTGGTATGGATGACATTACTGCATCTTTCTTTAAATTTTATTGGCAAATCGTTGGGGATGACACTTGGAAGGCGGTTGACAGTTTTTTTTAAAAATAGTAAAATGCATGCTGAATGGAAAGACACTTTGATTGTTCTTATTCCCAAGATTAGAAATCCTTTAACTCCTGCTAATTTTAGGCCTATAAGCCTATGTCAAACAACATATAAACTCTTGGCAACAATGATCATGAATAGGCTAAAGTGTTGTATCAATAGAATTATCTCAGAAGAACAAGTAGCTTTCATTCTGGGCAAATCAATGTCGGATCATTGTTTGCTTGCACATGAGATTTTTAACATGTTTAGAATTTCCAAGAACAAGAAGGGAATGATGGCGGTGAAGCTCGATATGGAGCAAGCTTATGATAGCTTGAGTTGGGATTCATTGAAACAAATTTTAAATATGTTTGGCTTCCCTAGTAAGATCTCGCCACTTATTATGGAATGTGTTACTGATGTTAGATTTTCTTTCCTTATTAATGGAAAGGCTTCGAAATGGATTAATGCTCAAAATGGATTCCATCAAGGTTGTCCTCTCTCTTCGTATCTGTTTATCATGTGTTCTCAGCTTCTATCAAACGCAATAGAGTAAAGGTGAGGTGACTTAGGGATTCAAATATCACCAAGAACACAAAAGATATCACATATGTTGTATGCGGATGACATTTTGATCTTTGCTCAAGCAACAATGAAGACGGCAAAAACTCTCCATTTAATTGACACGGGATTCTGCTCTTAGACAGGTCTAAATGTCAATATATCAAAATCTTAGATCTTGTTTAGCACTGCTACCTGTCGTTCAAATAGAAATTGGTTAAAGAAAAAGAAGGTTTTTGGGGGAATTTACAGGAGACGAAGGAATTCTAGTACTTGGAGTTAAAATACTTTGAGAAGATTACAAAAGGAAGATTTTCCAAGAGGTCTGGATAAAATTTTACAACAAGCTAAATTCTTGGGGTAGCAAGAGTTTATCATTGGCTGGTCAGAAATGCTGGCCAAGACATCCTTATTAACTGTCCAAGCTTCTTATCAAGCTCATATGAGGTCCCTAAGAAGGTATTGTATGAAGTAGACAAATATTGCAGAGAGTTTGTGTGGCATAAAGTAATGGTATTAGGGGTTACACTATGTCTCTTGGTCTGAGCTCTATAAACCAACCGGATGTTTGGCGGGTTAAGCTTCCATTCAGCAAGTATAAGAGCAGGCCACTTAAGGCAAGATTGGCATGGCGATTCTTGAATAATCTGGAATCTACTATGCACAAAAAGTTCTTACAAGATACGGGAATACTATGTTTGATATGGTTGTCAAACAAGGAGCATCTATTGCTTGGAAGGTTTTAAAGGAGGGAATTTTTGAAGCCTTTGCTAGAATGGAGAGTGGTTAATGGAGGAAAATCAATGTTCTCTAGGAGTCTGGATACTTGACAGAGTTTGGGAATGTGGCTTACGTTTGTTGAAAGCACAAGGTTGAGGATACTATGCTGACAAACTCATGTCCCGGAACGGTGACTGGGACAAGGAGAGGTTGCAGAGGTATATTTATTGAGGACTCATTTCAATTATTTTGCAACCCCAATTAATAAAAATGCTGATGCAGATTACATGGAACAATCAAACGTTTTTGGGGAAACTATTAACAGCACTGTCTTATGATGTTATTAATGATCATAGGGGAGAGGGAGACTTTGGTTTTCAATGTGGATAAAAAGTTAAACTTAACTCAGTTGAGTTGTTTTGGTGGAGATTGGAGTAAGTTTGCAATACCACCAATGAGTTTTCTCAATTACAGGAAGCTTTCTAATCATGCTCTATGTGACGTGGCCGTCAACAAGTGGGAACATAAGCATATCACGGTTCAGTGTAAGTACTTAAAGGAGATCTTATGAATTACACAAATTGGGGATTATGATCCAGTTTTCTGTTCTTTAGAAGAATGTCTGTTGGAGCTGAGAAGGAAGTCGACTCATGCTTTAGTATTGTTAGTGTGGTATTGTTCGGCGGTTGATGAATGTTGGAAGGAAAGGAACAGGAAAGAACATGGAAGCAACAATTCTTGGAAGCTCTATGATTGCGCTTGATTTTATCTATAGATATGATAAAAGCTAATCAATGCTAGATAGCTGGTTTTAATCTCCTAGGGAGTCTCATTGCGTGGCATCCTCCACCTCTAGATTGGATCAAGGTAAACTTGATACAATCATTATTGAAGATAATACTGCATGAATTGGAGGGTCTACGAACCTTCAAGGGCAGCCTATTGCCTTGTGTTCGGCGGTAGAGAAGAGTCCATTGGGTGTGGCGCAGCTTGAAATGGGAGAGTAATTTTGATGATCCAGAAATACAAACAAAGTTGGACGTTAGAGAGCAAATGTATTATAATTGAAGGTGACAATTACAAAATTATAAAATACATTCAAAATTCTTTGAATAAAAAAGCTTGGAGAGTCAATAATTGGGAGGACAAGGATTTCATCTTCATAACCGACTTCAATAAGGTAATCTTCCATCATGTTCATAGATTTTGTAACAAAGTAGCGGATTGTTGTGCTACTTTGGCTATTGATAATAATTTCTTTTTTTATAATTCGTCTTTTGATAGCATTCCTTCTTCCTTATCTAGTTTACTGAAGAAGGAATGTGAACCTTACTTTTAGTTTGTAACTAGGTTTCTTCCTTTGCTTTCTTAATGCATTTTGCAATCCTAAAAAAAAAAAAGAAACACAAAGAAGAGATTTTCTTATATTCTAATTTTTTTTTAAATTTACCATATTAACCTTCAATCCATACTCCATGAGATAATTTAGAGTCTAGATTAATTTGAATGCAAGCTCTAGAAAATTCTTGTCTGCCTCATTTAAACATTTTCCATCCAAAAGTAAAGACACTATTATCTTTGAAACAATCTTCATAAAATTAACATAATCCCAACAATACAAAGGCAAATGAGGCAACCGTATCCAAATCGGTGAGGAGAACCCTTTTAATGAGGTTGGAGAAAGTTGTGGTGTCCATTTATCCATCTCTATTTTCTGTCCTCCCACATACCAAGGGCCTCCACTCAGCATTTCTTCCATATCTTGAGAAGATTGAAATTAACATAAAATGCAATCTAGGCCCAATGAACCGAGATGAAATTTTCCAAATTTATTCCATTGTCGCCTTAACTCAATGCTACAAAGAGAAAATGGAACTTCTCTCCCAAACACTTTCACCACAAGAGATTTTTGAAGTAATTTAGCATCTTCACATACCTTATCAATATGCAGTTTAACACATTTGCATCTACCACTTCTTTAGGATCTGGATCCATAAAATTCACTTTAATATTATGGATCTTAAACCACTCATTTACCAAACCAAAATTGTTGTCGTCAGGATTCAGGAAAACCTTCATACCCTTCTCCATATGCATTTCTTCTTCGGTATTCAAACCTTTATCTTAAATTGACATATCCTAATTCAAATTAACAAATTCCCATTTTTTTACAATACTTTCTGCACCAGTTGGATTAGAAAATCTACTGACCTTCAGTTTGAAACCAATAGATGATGAAGCCTCCGAATCATTTGCCATTTTTGACAGCAGATTTTTAATGAGGGAGGAAGGAACCACTGAATCCTTTTGCTCAAGGTATTCTATTAAATCCTTTTCCTTACCCATCTCTTAGATATCCTCGTGTACATGAGGTAAATGTCCATTATTGATGACAAAAGGCCATTATTTAATCAAGCATTCCCAATTTGTAACACATCTGCTTTTGGATCCACCATGAAAGAAATCAATAGGATTCCTCACAGAATGGGGAATGGAGGTATTCCAGTCATGAAGAGCCAATAACCAGTGACACTATACCACCATAAGAACAAATTGATAAAAGAGGATCAGAAGAATTAAAAAAAAAACAAAGCTTTCTCTCACTAAAATTTGAGAATTTCTCTCTCTAGCGTCTATCTTTGTCAATTGTAAAGAGGATGTTCATATATTTTTGTTGATTTTTTATATATTATAAATCTAGTAAGGAACCTCTATTATTTGACCTAAAAATAGAAAGGAGTTTTACAAAAAAAAAAAAAAAAAAAAAAATTAAAAAAAAAAAAAAAAAAAAAAAAACTGAAAAGATTTTAGAAGTGGGTATGGCCTGTACAAATCTTGTTCTTGACTAACCTAAACATCTTAAATAATATGCCAATCCATTAGTAAATGGAATCAATCAGATTATAAATTGACCTATTATCCAAATTAACATTTTTGAGCTAAAACCTAGCCTTATCCAAATTGTTTAGAATTTATAGTTTGGGGCACTTCTCTTATGGATCAAAATCTATATTTTTAAATATTTCTAGAACTTGTGCAACATTCTAGTATAACAGAGTCAGTGATGATAGCAATAGACATTGATTATTTCCAAGTTTTCTAAGGGAAAAAGATAAAATAAGGTTGAATTCTGTGCCCTAGGCATAATAACCAGTTTGTGTAAGTTGGCACATAAGTTCTTAGTAGAGTACTACCCATCTTAAAAAAATTATAAGCTTAGAAATTATATTACTTCATTTTCCTAAAATGATATAGACGTAATTTATAAGGGCTAGGAAAGACTTAAGGAGACGTTTAAATGTACCCTCTTTGTGTATTTTCTGATTGGTTGGTTATTCATACGTTTTAAAAAGGATTTTTAGGATCTCCTAGGTCTATAATTGATGTGATAGCCAGAAGATCTTTGATGTCAAAATATTTTAATAAGTCCAACACATTAATAGAGGAAATGGAAATAAATAAATTTTATTGGCCTTCATATGGGGTGAATCTTATGAGAGTATCAAGTATCTATATGTCTAATGCTTTATCTATTTTAATACCAAGGTAACTCCCATATATATAAAGTTAAGCAATCTTGGAGTTAGTATAATGTTAGGATGACCTATGTATTTTGATGAGAATAACTTAAATTATGCTAGTGATTTTAGTGTTCAAGGGGTATAAAATATAAATATGATTGAAATATAAAATAACCATATATATATATATATATATATATATACTTATTTATTTATTTATAACCCATGATGGAGGAACAACTGTAATTTTAGCTAGAGTAAACGTAATGGAAAAAATTAGTCCAATCATGTAGGACCATGGAATAATTTTCAGCAATTTATCGTGAACCCTAAACCTTTTTATCCCTTTATCATTAATTATATTAATAAATATAAAGAAAGTAAGACACCTTAGGATTTTTTATTGCATCATATGGGAAACCAATTATAGAGTAAAACTACTGCCTTTAGAATTTTAGAGAATCAATTAATGCAGTTAGCAATTTCATTTAATAATATATCTCATGGAACATTATCTGGTACTAGTGAAGTTAATCTTAAGGAAAAAGTGAAAGAACAAAATATATATTTTTTCAGGAATAGCAATGATGTGAAACAAATAAAATTATAAATATAGGTAAGTCTGGATTAAAACTATAAAGTTATTGCTATTTTGAAGGTAGCCTAACATGTTGTGTTAATCATAGTGTTGTTTGTATGAAATGTTTTTGTTGATTTTATATTTTATGTGTATTATGCAAATTATTTAGTATTAGTTTCTTAAGAATTTACTAATTATGATTTTTAAATAAAGGACTAAATTATATTTTTTTAGCTTTTTTAATTTGTACTAAAATTGATCTTGCATTACAATAGTGGATTTAGAGCACAATAGTAATAGTGTACCAAGCACTATAGCTTCTAAATTTAATAATGAAATACAGAAGTCTAAGGAATATATTTTTAGATGTAATGCAACAGCTTTATATGCCAAAGTGTTATATCATTAATTTTGTTTTCAGAGGCACTCCATCACAAATATTTATAATGATGTGATGCCTAAATAATATAATTTATAGTAATAAGTAATTGCATTTAGTGCCATTGTAACTTATAACCTTTTAATTATAAATATTTATTTAGTAGCACAATGCTACCCTAACTACAATAGTATTAAGTTAAAACCATAATTAAATTTGTTGCAATACCAAAGCTGCACTCTTTGTTAGCACTGTAGCACAAGGAAGTGTTAAATGTTGTAGCATTTTCCTATTAAAAAAACTAGTTCATTTACTTTCAAAGATACCATCGTAGTGCCATGTATCTTTTCATGTTGTTGTGCTTGTGTTAGTTTGACCATTTTATTATTTAAGCATCTACAACATTACAATGCTTGCCAGCTTTTATAAATACAAGGGGTTGTTGAACCATTATCTTCACCATGCTTTGCATATCTAGTTCCTCTTTCTATAGTGTTATTTTGAGTTCCTGAACACCTTTTCCATTCCTGAAGGAACTTTAGGTTCATGGAAGTAAGAAGAGAGTTTCCTTCTCTTTTATCAAAAATAGGTTCAAGTTAGCTGAGGCAGAGTACTGTTATGCTTAACTTTTATTAATATAAAACCTATACAAGATCGAGGGTTACAAAATCATGTGTGTGTGTGTGTGTGTGTGTGTAGAGGATGAGAAACTTGAAAGTGCTCTGATACCTCTTGAAAGTTCGTTAGGGATGTTAAGCCCTATAGAACTGGCCCAAGGCTAAATACAGAGAGTGGTGAATTGGTAAAGAAGAAACTTTAAGCAAAGTACAAACCAAAATCACCACAAATAAAATAAATGCGGAAGCAATAATAAGAAAGAACACACTGGATTTATAGTGGTTCGGTCAAACCTTGACCTACGTCCACTCCTTGGAGGCACCCTCCAAGTATTGCAGTAAAACACGTGTCTCTCCTTTAGCCCCCACAGCTAGGCGGAGAAGCCCTTACAAAATCACTTCCACATTCCCCGGTGTGGTGGAGTCGCCAGGTCCTTTGACACCAAGGAGATCTTCTTCTTTGGGAACTTCATAGAGACAAGCCTTGAATCCACGGTATTATGATGACAACATGCCAGAGCAACCGTGTGGAATCCCCTCCACACTCCCTTGAGTCCCCTCACAGGATCTTCTCCCTCTCAGACTTCACCCGTTCCTCACTCTTCAAGCTTTTCTTTAAATTTCCCCACAAGAACGAAGCTACAATAGCTGCAAAAGACACTTACAAAGTGTCATGTCATAGCTTAAATAGAAGAGCTAAAAATGAGCTCATTGATGCAGATTGCCAACTTTATCATCCAGGACGATAACATATCATCCTTGGAAGATTAGTTCAAATATGAGGAAAACTCCTAGTATCACCCTAGAAATAAACTGGTGATGATAATAGCCTCGGACAAAATCACCATTAATTGCTTTCCAAATTGCCAGAGAATTTTGGAAAAATTGTCCGGACTCGTTGGCCGATATTTTATAGTCCAGGCGATCCACCAGGCCGATGTCCAATAAGATTTCCTAAGTAGATCTGGCGACAAATTCTTTCTGAATTGAGCCTATCGTCCTGACCGATACAAAATCATCCAGGACAATGTGTTCTGCATAATGATGGATGCTTTTAATGAGGATGCCCTAATCAGGGTTTCTGCTTTTGAACCGATCGTCCAGGACGTTATAATATCATCCAGGATGATGTTACCAAAAATAGTAAACTCTAGGGAACAGTCAGAAACTCTTATACGTTACAAATCATCAGGATCCATAATAAATACAATAGACTCAAGAAAGGAAAAAGGGTACAAACTAACTCAAACCTAGTCTACCCAATCTTGAGCTGGTTCCAAATTGCAGTCTAATCGTGTGAACCTGAAATATCAGTACATAAGGCAGTCTTAGAGAAATAAAAATGTTTGCTATCATCAAAATCATAAACCCTTGATCCGCAACAAAACTTTGAGTGAAGAACCAATTGCCTCTACACTTAATGTGTTTAGGGAATTCTTTACCATTGAAAAAAAGGCCCAAAATATTATGTATTTGTGATGGGGAAATGGTTTCCATTTATAATGTGATTGTTATTTTTTTAACTTTTATTTGACTTTATATTTCTTAGCTTTAGAGTGAGATTGGTGATGATGATAGTGCTTAGGAATTTGTATTTGTGTAGCCCAATGGGTTTTGAGTATGGTTAGTATTTTCAGTTGATGGTTAGGATTTTCAAATTAGTCAAAGGTTGTATGTATTAATTATTAAGTGAAAGTTCGTGAAGGTTGTTAAACCTTTAAGAACTAGCCCGAGGCTAACCAAGAGGGCCCCGGGGGGGGGGGGGGGGGGGGGGGGGGGGTGAATTGGATAATTAAAAAATTCTTTTGGGAAAAAGAAAATTTTTAAAACCTTTTCAAATTAACACATAATAATCGATATGGTAGATTTGGAAATAAGCAAATTTTAAAATAATGAAATAAATCAGATTTTTCAAGCATACATATAATTATAAAATATAAAGTATAAAAAATAATTAAAATAAACACACCAGACTTTATAGTGGTTCGGTCAACCTAACCTACGACCACTCCTTAGAGACTCCCTCTCCAAGTATTGCACTAAATAGTATTGATTATCCTTTTTCTCTCGCAGTAAGGCAGAGAAGCCTTTACAGACATTGTTTCACCACTCTAGTGTGGCATAGAATGATAACTCTTTTACATGTAGAGAACCTCAACTCTATTTTTGACCTCGAGGTGATAGTAAGAGAACCATAACTCTATTTTCACCATCCAGGTGATGGTCAGAGAACCACAACTCTACTTTCACCCTCTAGGTGATGGTCAGAGAACCACGATCTTTGCTAGAGAACTTCTTCTCTTGATCCATAGAGAATCCTGGCAGACACTTGTAGATACTAGGGAAGAATCTAGCATGGAGCAACCTTGTGAACCCCCTCTTGACTTCTCCCTCATAAAATATCCATCTCTTTTCTCACAAAGCTCTCTTACTTCACTCCCTAAAGGCTTTCTCTCTCAAAGTCTCAATAGAAAAATAGTTCTAATGTAAGTGTTAGAAAACCTTAAGTAATGGGCATCAAGAAACCCTAATTTTTAAGAGCTCCTTCTTCTTTTTGTACAGTATGAAACATGTACTATACCAAATGATCAGTGTAATTTAGACTAGTCATGTAAGGTTGTACAGATGAACTGTTTAACCTTTATAACATTTTGAATATTAGAATAAAAATATCAAAAGGTACAAATTATATAGTTTTTTTAATTCATTTTGGATGACTCTTGGAATGACCAAATTCAAACTCTATCGATTGTACAACACTGTGGACATCATATAATATGATAAGTATAAAAATTATTGATTACATTTGGTACTATATTTAGGATGAACAATTTCATGCACTTTTAATTATATTATACAAATTGTATCATACAGTATGATCGGTCATAATAATTATCCTTATTTTGATTGCTTGATATCGAGGGGTTAATTAAGAAAGATTTTAATTAGAGAATATAGTACAAACCAAATCATAATATATGAATAACACATAATTAGTATCTTTCTTAACCTATGGTGACTAGGGTTTTCCTAGAGCACAATAGGCCTTTCAATACAAAATTTAATCGTGCAATGTGAAATAAAGTCGTACAATATGATGCAAAAATTGTATATTATGAATTACTTAAAAAAACTCACTAAAAAATTTTTTTTCTCTCTCCCCTTGTATGTGTGCAAGGTTACTCAGTAATGATGTCCACCCAATTACAAGATACAACTCAAGAAGGAAAAAAATACAAAATAAATTGAAATGTACAAACAGTAACCCAGGTCTACGAAGTCTTAAGCTGATCAAAATTGTAAGAGAATGGTGGAGTGATTCCTTGAAATGTTAGTACACATAGAACAAAGAAAAAAATCACAAAAATACAAAAAACTAGAAACGAACACAATAATATTTATTATCATCAAAATCAAAATTCTTAGATCAGAATTGTAATAATCTCCCCCTTTTTTATGGGGGCAAACAATGTTGTTTTTGAATTTTCAAAAACTTGCATTCCTCTAAACTCCCCCTTAAATGATAACCAACTATAAAAAAAAGAAGAGTAATTAAAATAAAAATAAATAACAAAATCCTACTCCCCTTTTGACATCACAAAAAGGAGGCAAAACACGAAATAACCAAAAACAAATATGAACAATACACAAGTACATATACAACTTAAAAGAAGGAACATAAACACAAGAAGTACAAACCAAATAAAAAAATATGATAAAAATAATTAGAAGATAAAATCTAAAGTTTTTTTTATCTTAAGATTTTGTAAATGATAAATTTAACTCATTATTAGAAGAAGTCAGCAAGAATTGAGTTCACCCACTAAAATTTTGAAAGGTTAGAAAAATTATTCTTGTCAACTCTAACTCAGACTCCTTACAGGTCGAAATCCTTTTTAAGCAAAAATCTAAATCATAAATTAAATTAGATATGAAAAGTGATCGTTTAAACTTAATGTCAAAAAAAAAAAAAAAAAAACTAATAGAATAATATTGCAAATTAATCAATCAAAACTAATGATTTTTAAATTCAAGTGTAGGAGCTATCAATTGGCACAATGTGTCTTCCAAGATTTTAAGGATTTTAAAGAATGGAAAGCTAACTCGTAGTGGGCTCATTTTGTGCCTTTTTATCAGCTTTTGGTGCACATTGAACATCTTTTGATTTTTGATGCACCTCATGCATCTTAAAATTATTTGGCAGTCATTACACATATTTTTAGTTTTTGTCTCATTTTGTGCCTCTTTTCTTGTTTTCATGCTTTCTTCCATTCCGAATCTTAAAAAACTGCTTAGTAGTGAGGATAAAATCACTCTCTTACATAATTAAGTAAACAACAAAATAGATTTCCTATAAATATGATAAATGCAAACAACTTGATTAAAAAAACCTAAAAGAGATTCACTAACTTGGAACATTATTCATATTAAGTAATTAAATTACTTTAGGAAGATAAAAGAAATCTCTATATCAAATTCTAATTTTAATTTCAAATGGATTTTTATTCAAAATAAAATGCAATACTAAATGATTTAGTGGAATAGAAACAATTAACAATGTTTCTTCCCTTAACTATTTTAGTGGAGTTAATCACTACATACATGTTCCTAAATAAAATGAGGAAAAAGTGTCATTAAAAAAATTAAAATCAGAAGTGATCCGAGATCTAATTCTTAAAATATTAAAGAAAATCATTAGAAAATTAGAAGCATAAAATAAGAACACTTAAAAAGAAATAAACAAATACATGAAAAAAATCAGAAACAGAAACATCAAAAACAAAAAGCATCAATTTCAAGCATGACTGTCTATCACACGTAATCTGGTTCGTAAGGTGTTGAAGGTTTCAAAGGCCAGTAGTTTTGTAAAGATATCAGCAAGTTTATTTTTAGTGGCTATATGTAACTATGTCTTCTTTGGTAGCATGGTCCCTATTGAAATGGTGCCTTATGTCTATCTATTTTTTCCTTGAGTATTGGATTGGATTCTTCTAAATAGTGGTTCATTCCAACTGACCTACTTCCACTCCTTAAAGGCTCCTTCCTCAGGTATTGCATTAAATTAAAGTGCTTTCCTTTTACTCACACAACAAAGTAGAGATGCCTTATAATAACCTCTCTTCCACCATCCTCGTGTGACAGAGTACCGGGATCCTTTCTCACTCTCCTAGTGATGGAAGAGTATAAATGTCATTTCTCACCCTCCTCATGATGGTAGAGTATCAACATCCTTTCTCACCCTCTTGGTGATGGCAAAGTTCCAACATTCTTTCTCACCCTCTTGGTTACGACATAGTACTAACATCCTTTCTCATCCTCTTGATGATGATAGAGTACCAACATCCTTTTTCACGTGCCTGGTTATGGTAGAGTATGATGATCTTCTTTGAAAGTCTTCTCTAAAAATCCTCAATGAATTAGGGAGAAACTTGAAGAACAAAAAAAAGATCCTTACCTTTGTGTAACATTGTGAATCTCCTCACAAATTCCTTTCAAAAAGATCTCTCAATCTTCACTCCTAAAAAACTCTCCCAAACACTCTCCTTTTCACACTAAAAAGAAATTCATAGCAATAACTCTAGAAGATTAGTGGTGATAGTTTTTAGGACCCTTATATATGAAAGAATAGAAAAACCATCCGAAAAATTGAAATTTTCATGTTGAATGTCTTAAGATTGTACAATACGATCATACTTCTTGCATATGAACATTTAAGTACAATCCTATATGAATGTGATTTTGTATGTCAGTCATCTGTATGAACTGACATCGTACAGTATGAATAGTTAAAAATTGAATATATTTGTTTGTTATAATTCTGTACGAACCCTGTTTTTATAGTACGAATTATCTATACGAACATAATATCATACATTTCAAACAATTTAAACAAATCATGCTTTATTTGGTACAAACATGGACGATCCTATTTCGTACTATGGGAGTCGTCTGTACAAACCTAAAATTGTATAGTATATCCTGTTCCAAAAATGGTGAGTTCATTTGAGATGAATTGGTACGTACCCATCTCATAATATATGAGTCATATGTATGAAAACATTATCATACATAATGAATAGTACAAAATTTTCCCGAGCAAGATTTGCTTAACTTTGTTATGGAGGAACTATCATTACAAATTGTCTAGCACGATTTAAAAATCATACACTATGATTAGTTTTAAAAATTAAAGTTTTTACTCAGTCCCCTTGTGTATGTGCGCATGGTAACCTAATTACAATCGCACTCTCTCAGATTCAAGAAAAATAGAAAAATTATAAACTCCATTACATGAATCCCTAATCTAATATGTATTGAAGTCTTTGGTAGTTCAGAGTATGATTTCCCTGAAATTTTAGTGCACACAAATAGTACAAAGAAAATATATCCAATATATGTTAAGAGAAACAATAACCAAAATAATCATATTTTTATATCGTTAAAAACTCACAGGATATAAAAACATAGTCTTGAAATCTAGGTCGCAACAAAGAACTTCTTCTTTGGAACACTAGATAATCTAGGCAGACGCTTGTAAATACAAGGTAATATTCTTGCTTGGAGAAACCTTATAAATATCCTCATTACTTCTCACTCATAAAATCTACCTCTCTTATGTCACAAACTCTCCTTGTTTTCTCCCTCAAGGCTCTCCCTCCTAAAGTCTCAATAGCCAAAGATTTCCTAATAGAACTATGAGAAAACCTTACGTAGTGGGCTTAATGAAACACTAATTTTTAAAAGATCTATCTTCTATTTGTATTGTATGATACATGTATCATACAATGTAATCATTCTATTTTAGACTCATCCAATAATGTTGTGTAGATGAATTGTTCAACCTTTATAACATTTTATACAGTACAATCAAAATATCATATGGTGCAAGCTATAGAAATTTTTTCTATTTATTTGGTATGACCTTTAAGATGACAAAATTTGTACATTATCAATCGTCGAGCACTGTGGACATCATAGAGTACAATCAGTACAAAAATTATAGATTTTATTTTGTATGATCCCTTGGATGACCAATTGCATACATTGTCTATCATATTTTACGATCTATTTCATATAGTATGATTGATCATAATAATTGTCCATAATTTAATTTCTTGATACCAACAAGTTATTTAAGAAAAAAATTAATTAGGGTGTACAAAATGAACCAAATCATACTATACGATCAGCATATATTTAGTATCTTTCTTAACCTTTAGTTGCTAGGGTTTTGACAAAGTATAATAAATAGTACCATACAAATTAAAATCATAAAGTACAAAATAAAGTTGTATAGTATGAAACCAAAATTGTACAATATGAAATACTTAAAACACTCTCTTATAAACATTTTTCTGTCTCCCCCTCTGTGTACACAAGGTAACTCAGCAAAGATATCCACCCAATTATATGATATGAATCAAGAAAGGAAAAAATAAAGAACAAATTGAAAATCGACTTTAACCCTTGTCTACACAATCTTGAGCTAATCAAAATTACAAGTGAATGGTGGACTGATTTCCTGTAACATTAGTACACACAAAATAAATCAAAATAACATAGAAATAAGAGAAAGTAATAACATACACTATAATATTTGTTATCATCAAAATCATAGTGCTTGGATCAGGTTTGTAAAAATCTCACCATTTTTTATGATGGCAAACAATGATGTTTTTTGAGTTTTTTAAAGAATATTTGCTTTCCTCTAAACTCCCCCTCAGAAGACAACCAACTAAAAGAAAATTAGTACAAAATTTATTTTTAATTATTTAATATGCAAATAATAAAAAACACCAAAATACTCCCCATTTTGACATCACAAAAAATGGAGGCAAAAATGAAACAACTGAACAAAAAAATAAATGATACTCAAGTATCAACACAACATAAAGGAAAGAAGATAAACACAAGAAGTACAAAGCTAAAAAATATGACATAAACAATCAGAAGACAAAATCATGAGATTTTTTTTTAATCGATTTGCCCCACAAAAATATAAATTTACCTCATTATTAGAAAAACTCAGAAAGAGATGAATTAACCCATTGAAATTCAGAAAGGTTAGAAAATTGTTCTTTTCAACTTTAGCTCAGACTACATACAAGTCAAAATCCTTTTTAAACAAAAACCTAAATCATAAAAAAAAAATAGATAGGAAAAGATATCTTTTTAAACTTCATGTTAGAAAATTATTTAATAGAATAATATTATAAATTAATCAATAAGAAATAATGATTTCAAATTCAAGTGTAGGGGATATTAATTGGCAAAGGGAGTCTTCTAATATTTTAAGGATTTGACAGGAAGACAACCTAACTTGTAGTAACCTCATTTTATGCCTCTTTATAATCTTTTTGGCAGACATTTCACATCTTTTGATTTTTGATGCACCTTATGCATATTTCAATTATTTTGTAGTTATTATGCATCTTTTCAATTTTTGGCCTCATTTTGTGCTCTTTTCATTTTTTGCATGCTTGCTTCCTTTTTGAATCTTATTATTATTTTTTTTTGTTGGGAGATTATCTTCTAAATATGAGGAAAGATAAACTCACTCTCTTACATAAGGAGTAAAGAAGAAAACATATTCCTATACATTTGATAAATGCAAATAACTTGATTAAGAAAACTTGGAAGAGATTCACTGACTTGGAACATTATTCATAATATATAGATTACTATATGAAGTTGAAATACATCTGTATTTCAAATTCTAATTTTTTATTTGAAATGGATTTTGATTCAGAAATGAAAATACACCACTAAAGGAATTAGAGGAAGCAAAAAAATAATCATTTTTTCTTTCTTTAACTATTTTAGAGGAGTTAATCACTACTTACATGTTTCTAAATAAAAATAAGGTAAAAGTGTAATTAAAAAAAATCAACATCAGAAATGAGCAGTGATCTAATTCTTAAAACACTAAAAAAAATAAACCAAAAATCAAAAGCATAAAATTAGAACACATAAATATAAAGAAACAAATAAATAAAATAAGAAAAAAAAATCATAAGTAGAAAGATCAGAAATATAAAGCATCAATTTGAAGCATGAATATTTATCACATATTTCAAAGGCTAATGGTTTTGTAAAGATATTAACAAATTGATTTCTAGCGGCTACATGATGTAGCTTTATGTCTCCTTTGGTAACATGGTCCCTAATGAAATGGTGTCTTTTGTCTATATTTTTTATCATGGAGTATTGGATTGTACTCTTTGACATGCAGATGACACTAGTGATATCACATAAGATTTGAATGGCGCCTAAAGGTAATCCTAAATCTAGTATTTATTACTTTTAAAAAAGAACATGGGCCACAAAACTTCCTAAGGTTATATATTTAGCTTTAAACGTGGACAAGGCAATTGAGTATTGTTTTCTACTAGACTAGTAGACTATGGATTATCATATAAATTGAAATGTTCCAGAATTACTTTTCTGATAAACTTTATATCCTCCAAAATATGAATTTTAGTATACTAAGATTTCAAAGGAAGTGCTATGCCAAAGATACCAAATTCCTATGTTTAGGTTCCTAAGATATATCTAAGGATTATCTTTAGATCTTTCATGTGGGACTATTTTGGATCAGCCTAAAATCTTGCACAGAGACAAACACTAAATATAATATCAAGTCTACTAGTAGCCAAGTAAAGAAATGATATGATTATTCCTCTATATTTCTTTTGATCAATAAACTTTCCATTTGAATCCTTATCTAACTAAATAGTGGAACTCATAGGAGTGTTTATTAGCTAGGCTTTATCCATTTCAAATTTCTTATGGATGTCCTTAATGTATTTTGATTGACTGAGAAAAATTTCATCATCCTTCTACCTTATACTAAATCTAATAAAGTAGGTCAATTCTTCAATCAAACTCATCTCAAACTCATTACTCATTTATTTTATAAATTCATCACATAAATTTCTATTAGAAGATCCAAGTAAAATATCATCAACATAAATTTGGATAACGACTTGTTCATCTCCTACCTTTTTTAGAAATAGGGTGGTGTCTATGCTCCCCTTAATAAAGGTTATCTATAGTACGAATGAGCTTAACCTTTTATACCATATTTTAGGTGCTTATTTTTGTCAATATAATGCCTTTTTTAACTTGAACACATGATTAGGAAATTATGAATTTTTAAAGCCTAGGGGTTGTTTAACAAGCACATCCTCTTTTTTACCCCATTCAAAATATCACTTTTAACATCCATTTGGTGTAGTTTAAATCCCTTAAAATTGACTAAGGCTAGTAGCACCCTAATGGCTTCCAATTAATCTCCAGGGGCAAAGGACTTTTTAAATTAAAATTCTATCTGGTTATACCCCTTAGAAACTAATCTTATTTTTTTTTTAACCATAACACTAGAATCATTCATTTTGTTTTTGAAAACCCATTTAGTTCCAACCACACTCAGGTCCTTAGGTCATTCTAGTAGTTCCCAAACATCATTCCTTACAAATTGATTTAGTTTTTCTTGCATGTCTAGTATCCAGATTTAGCTAATAGGGCTTGATTTATGTTTGTGGGATTAGTCATTGAAATTAAGGCAGAGTGGTTTATTTCATTTATAAGTTCATGCCTAGTTTTAACTCTTTCAGAAGGATCTTCTAAGATGAGGTCATTAGGATGAATTGAAAAATATCTCCATTCTCTAGGAAGTGTTCTTTTAGGTTCTACCTTTTCCTCCAGATTTGTAGATTCTACTCCTTACGTAATTTTAAGAACTTTTTCTTCTTCTACCCTTGACCCTTCAGAATTATCAAATTAATGAAATACAATATGAGTGGTCTCCTATACCACTAATGTCCTTTTATTGAAAACTCTAAAGTATTTTTCAATATTTGAGTGCTCTATGAACATATTTTCATCAAATTTGGGGTTAAATTTTCCTATTAGGGATTTTCCATTATTCAAAATGAACACTTTACAACTAAAAACATGAAAGTGAGAGAGGTTTGGTGTCCGACCCTTAAGAATTTCATAGGGTGTCTTGTTTAGCTTAGATCTAATATTTACCATATTTAAAATATAACAGGATATATTCACCGCTTTTTCCCAAAAGTATTTAAGAAGTGTGTATTCAACTAACATTTCTCTAATGACATCTACTAGGGTCATGTTCATTCTTTCTGTAACCCCATTCAACTAGGCATTCTAAGAGCTAAAAATTTGTGATCTACCTCTTGCTTCTTCGAGTAAGATTCAAATTTTTTATTTTCAAACTCTCCACCATTATCACTATGAATTGTCATAATTTCATAACATAGCTTCCTTTGAATCCATGTGGAAAAATATATAAATACCTTGAATGATTCTTTTTATGAGATAGGAATCTAAACCAAGAAAACCTCAATTAATCATCAACAATCACATACCCAATGACTTTCCCCCCTAGGCTTGCAGTGCTAAAAGGTCCAGAAATATTCATGTGTAAGACTTCTAAAGGTTTACTAGTGTTAATGTACTTAGGTAAGTAGAAGGGATATTTTACTTGCTTTCCTAATTGACAGACATTAGAAAAGTGGTCCTTATTTAACTTTAGTTTTGGTATGCCCCTCACTAAGTCTTTTTCGGTAACCATTCTAAGATTTTCATCGTTGCATGACTAAATCTCCTATGACATAATAAGGATTCATTAAGAATAATTTTTAGGCAAACAGAAGTAGCAGGTTCAACATAATTTAAATCAAGTCTATAAATATTATTAATTCTATTTCCTTGCAGCATAGTATTTTCATTTAAGCTAATTATATAGCTGGTAGACAAAAAATTAATGCTAAATCCTTTATCATAAAGCTGACTTATGCTAAGTAGGTTATGTTTTAAGCCATCTACTAGTAAAACATTTTTAATAATAAATTTTTTTGAGTTGACAATTACACCTATGCCCACCACTCTCCTAGTGGTGTTATCTCTAAGTGTCACCTTAACTCCTATCCTTTCCTCCAATGAAATAAATTGATTTGCATCTCTAGTCATGTACCTTGAACATTAACTATTCATATACCATATGCTCTCATGAGGTATTCTGTGAGAGCATTCTAATAAAATGATCAATGGTCAGATTTGGAAACACAAAAAAGTTTTGGTTCCACCTTATGGAAAGTGGGATAAAATGCTTGCATGCTTTGGTGTAAATTATGTAATTTTGGTTTCCACACCAAGCATATTCTATATTGGATAGTGCAAGTATGGGAGATGTGTTCTAGCATGCCATAAAAGAAACATCTAAATATAAAAAAGGGTGCCAATTTATTTGGGTTATGGTGCCTCTTCCAATTTACGATGTTATGTAAGCAATGTGTTTATGTTCTGATGATAACAAATATTATTATGTATGATACTGCTTTCTACTGATTTTATGATATTATGTTTTGTTCTGTGTGTATTAATATTCTAGGAATTTAGTCCACTAATCACTTGTAATTTTGATCACTTCAAGATTGGATAGACTAGGATTTTGATCTATTATTTTAAATTTATTTTGAATTTTTTTATTTCTTGAGTCATATCTTATATTTGGGTGGATATCTTTGCTAAGAAACCTTTAACACACATAGGGGGAGAGAGAATATTGTTTTTGAGAGAGTCTTTCTTTTTATGTAATTCATACTGTATGATTTTTCTTCACATTGTACAATACGTTTATCACACTATATGCTTTTAATTCATATTGTATGACTTGTTGTGCTCTGCCAAACCCTAGCCACTGAAGGTTGAGAAGGAAACAAATTCTACACTGATCGTATTGTATAAATTTGTTTGTATTGTATGCCCTAATTAAAATCATTCTAAATTAATCCTATGATATATGGTAATCAAATCATCCATAATTATTATGATTAATCATACTATAAGAGATAGTTCATACTGTATGATTACCCATATACAAGATTGGTCGTCGCTCGGATCATACCAAATAGAATCCATGATTTTTGTAATTATTGTACAATATGATGTCCACAGTGCTGGATGATTACCCATTCATGAAGTTGGCCATCTCAAGGATCATCCCAAATGAATAGAAGGAAAATCTTCATATCATATAATATGATTATTGATCATACTATGTGATGTATTATAAAAGTTAAATAATTAATTTGAATGACCTTTATGGATGAGTATGATACATATATCATATTGTATGAATAGAAGATGAATGTCTTGGAAATTAGGGTTTTCTGATGCCCTATATTTAAGGACTTCGAGCACTATTGCTAGACATCTTTTGTTACGTAATCTTCTTGAGATGAAGCTTGTGGGAGAGAAGAAGGAGAGTTTAGTGAGGGAAGAGAGGGAGATTTTGAGAGGGAGAGGTTATGAGGGGATTCACAAGGTTGCTCCAAGAAAGAATCTATCCTAGTACTTACAAGCGTCAGCCTAAAATCTCTATGGCTTTAGAGAAGAAGTTCTTCAGCAAAGATCAGTGTTCTATGACCATCACCTAGAGGGTGAAAATAAATTTATGGTTCTCTGAACATCTCCAGGAGGGTAAAGATAGAGTTAAGGTTCTCTGCCTATAAAAGAGTCATGGTTCTCAACCTCACTGGAAGGTAAATAACATTTGTACAAGGTTCTCTTCCTTGCTGTGGGAGAAAAATGAGAGTCACTTATATTTAGTTCAATACTTATAGAGTGAGTCTCCAAATAGTGGATGTAGGTCAGGTTATTCGAACCACTATAAATTTTGGTGTGTTCTTTGTATTTATTTTTTATGCATTTTAATTTTCATACTTTATATGATTTGATTTGTGGTCAAAATATCTATTTTTCGCTATTGTAAACTTAGTTCTATTTATTCATCAAGAGATTTAAATTTTTTTTTTATTAATAAATTTTAAAATAACTAATTCACCCCCTTCTTGGTAAGCCTTGGGGACTAGTTCTTTAGGGTTTAACCACCCTCATGAACTTTCAAGTGGTATAAGAGCAGGATTCATAAGATCAAGTTTTAGAAAACTTTTGTACTAAGATCCATGGCTAACTATGGTAATCACAACACTATGAAAAGCTATTCAATTACTTGACCACCTCTTTTTGAAAATATACCTTTAGATTTTTTGAAAACTTGCATGTCCACCTTTTTATAATAAATTTATTATTGCATGTGGATGCTTGTTCAAGATGATTATTCAACGCCTTCATGATTAGTAATGGTGTTAAAGCAAAAATACCCTTTTTTGAATGGACTACTGATGAAAAAGATTTAGCCCAACATAATACTAAATACTTAAACTATTTCTATTATGCTTTGAAATTAAAAGAGTAAATATGTGTATCTACATGTACTACTAGTAAAGAAATTTGGGATAGATTATGCATTACTTATGAAGAAACAATCAAAGTGAAAGAATCTAGAATAAATTTTCTGCTGCATGAATATAAACTTCTTCGCATGAAACCCAATGAATCTATATCTAAAATGTATAATAGGCTTACACAAATCATCACATTCGTACATGCTTCAGGTAAGAAATTATCAAATTTTGAAAAAGTTAATGAAATTCTATATTATTTACCATTTTCTTATGATGCAAAAATTACAGCTATTATAGAATCCTAGAATTTGAATGTTTATTCTTTTGAGAAATTACTTGGATCACTCATTGCCTATGAGCAAGTAGTGTACCAAAGACAGTTAATGCAGGAGAAAGAATGAAGAAGAGAAATATAGCCTTTAAGACTAGTGATTTAGACGGTTCACCTAAGAGAGGAGATGAAGAAATTGCATTGATGAATCAACAGTTCATAAGCTTTCTAGGGAAAAAATTAAAGCATCATCAAGAATGGAACAAAAGTAAGAATTATAGAAATTCTAAAGCTTCTAATGATATTATATGTTATGAATGCTGGAAACTAGGGCATGTTAAAACTGGTTTCCCAACTCTTAAAGGCAAACAAAACAAGGAGAATGCTAAAAAAAATCTAAGTTCCATAAGGACAAGAAAAAATCTCAGAAAGCTTTTTTAAAAGAAGTAGAAGTGCAAGTAAAAATTATGTGCTAAATTGCAAACTTCTATCTTGATCACTTTGATCAAGACGAGGTATGTCAACTTTCAAAGATGAAATACTTATTATTTTAGAAGAAATTAATGATTCTTATAGGAGATTGAAAAAGAAGCACACTAGCCTTAAAATTGAATGATTAGTTCTACCAAAAGATAATATAATTCTTAGAAGAGATGGTTCTAATTTTAATAAAGATCATATGACATTGCTGGATGAGTTTAATGATTTGAGTAAGAAATATTATGCTTTATATGAAACACATGAACCTTTGAAAGCATTGCATCTTGATTTAGAAAAGTCATTTAAATTTAAAAGAGTTAAAAGCATGTGTTAACATTTTAGTTCTCAGTGAGCACTCATTAAAAATTGAAAATTTCATATTGTATGATCTACATAACACTGCTTAGATCACAACCCAAAATTGAAATTTCATATTGTATGATCTACATAACACTGCTTAGATCACAACCCTTGGCTTGATGAATGATCTAGATTGCTTCTATAATTAAAATTTGTACTATATGAATACCTATTCATATTGTACGATCCACGTGTAACTCTGTTTGGGATGAATTGAATTTTATTTGGTACAACATTTATTATTTATCATATTATGTAACATTTGTTCATACTGTACAAACCTTTTTGTCAAAAGTTTTACAGCGATTTCCTCGGGATGAGATACCATGTTTCTAATCATCTTGTATAAAGTTTGATTATGTGGTACAATTAGACACGTCTTTTTATCCATCATCTAGATGAGGATAATTGCATGTGATCAACCAATACGATGTCCCAATCATATGGTTCAATTTGCTCAAATTCTATTTAAAGAGCCAACCACATTCAAAATTTCACACCTCTCTTATAATCCCTCCTTACTTTCCAATCCCTGCAATGGTTGCGTGGGAAAACACATTTGTCAACCGTGGGGGTTTCCCTCCTCTTAGAGCACTGTAGATGAGCATTTTCTAACATCTTATGATGAAGTTGCCTATAAAAAGTACAAGGAAGCTAAGATCACGCCCTCAAGACTTTTGAATCAGTAGTCTCTTAGCTTCCCTGTAATATACCTTTTCAACTCAACAACTATTCAATTTTTTCTAACCCTTAGCCCATCCCCTTCATTTTGAAAACCTTTTATAAATTTCTCACAAACCTTAGGATTAGCAGCGATGCTATGATTATGACCACCAAAGTGTGCGCTAAAATGTGTAAATAAAAAAGAAAGACTTACGAATCCAACTTCAACAAATCAACCAATTAAAATAGTCCTCTAGACTTGTCATCTAGATCTAATTTTGATTTGTGTGATGTGAACCTTCTGCTAGAAATATTGCTTTTTATTACCACCAAGTTTGGTTTATGCCCTTTAAAAAAAATGACTACGGGTTAATTATAGCTCATCTGAGAACTTTAATCATACCTAAAGATGGAGATCTAATAAATATAACTCCCCTACTAAAATGTTTTACCTATTTCATCACGTCAAATACCAAATGGATAAAACTCAAATGTTAATTGACTACATACAAAAAATCACTTGCATTCGACTCTAAGCCACTAGGGGAAAGCATAATATTTCCTTAGGATGTGATAGGCTATATCCTAAATAGAAATTACAACATCACATATCTTGCACCTCCTAATCACATTCCAATCTTCTTTTTGGATGCATCTTTTCGAATGATATTTCATAGGGATCAAAAGCCTGAAGATCCTCTTCTTGATGATAAAGGAGAAGCTTCCCATAAAGTTGATCCTGCACCTGGACCATCTCCTCACCACTACTAATATGAGGAGCTAATTAAAAGATTCGATAGACTGGAGACTCACCTGGATCAACAAATGTCCAAATATGATAATCTATGCATTAGTTTAGGGAGTAGTTTGGAAATATTCACATCAGTTCACCAATCTAGCAGCAGTATAATAGTTTTAGCAAGATCTTTCAACCACTCCACCTCTACTTTTCTAATCAAGATCCATCACCATACTAGTTTCTTTTGTTCTTCCTATGATTGTACTATTTTACGTTTAAATCTATGCATGTCTATTTTTATGTTGTTTTAAAATGGAATTTTTCTTTTAAGTCCTTATTATGTAAATTTTTTCTTTCTTCAAAAAAATGGGTTCTTTATCTAAATGGTATTTCCCTCCAATTTCTTTATGCTCATAGATCTCATTTATGTACCCTTTTCTTGAAAAATTAGTAGTATCCAACAACAACAAACAACAACAACATCAAGCCTTTATCCACTACGTGGGGTCGGCTTCATGAATCCTTTTTCTCCCATTGTGTCCTATTAAAAGCCAAATTCTCGTTTAAATCTAATAAAGAAAAGGTCATCCTAATATTTTCTAACCAAGTCTTTTTAGGTCTACCCCTACCTTTCTTACACAAAGTCAAATCTAATACCTCTACTCTCTTAACTGGGTCGTCGTAAGGCCGCCTTTTTATGTGACAAACCATCTAAGGCGACTCTCTTCTAATCTTACTTCTACTGGAGCTACTCCAACCTTTCACGTATATGCTGATTTCGTATCCTATCTCTAAGGTAAGCCACTCATCCATCTAAGCATCCTCATCTCTGCACACTTAACTTAGGTAATTATGCTTCTCTTTTATCGGCCAACATTCCGGCACCATAAAAGCCATTGCAGGCCTCACTATACCATCTTATAGAAATTTTCCTTAAGTTTGAGGGGTACATTTCTATCACATAACAAGCCCGATGCATTCCGCCACTTCAACCATCCATTTGAATTCTGCTGAAATATCCCATCTATTTCACCATCACTCTGAACAATAGATCCAAGATACCTAAAATGTGTACTCTTATTATGACTTGATCGCCCAAAGTCACAATCCCCTCACTAGGACTATTACTGCTAAAATTACACACATATATTCGTTTTAGATCTACTCAAGCGAAAACCTTTAGACTCTAAGGTTGACCTCATAATTCAAGTTTAACTTCAACTCCCTCTCTAGTCTTATCAACAAGGAGAATATCATCAGCAAAAGCATAACCAAGGTACATCAATCTTGCAAATGTCTAGTGAGAACATCCATGACTAAAGCAAATAGATATGGGCTTAAGGCTGATCCTTGATGTAACCCAACCGAAATATGAAATACTTGGTCAAACCACCTTGTGTTTGAACACAAGTAATAGCTCCTGCATACATATCTTTAATGATTTGAATATAAGCATTATTGACTCTTTCTTATCATAACTCTCCATAGCACTTCCTTGGAACTTTATCATATGCTTTTTCTAAATCAATAAATATCATATGTAGATCCTCCTTATTTCCTCTATATTTTTCATCAAACCTCTGATAAATGTATGGCTTCCATAGTCGACCTACCCGGCATAAATCCAAATTGATTTTGAGAAACATTAGTATCACGCCGCAACCTATGCTCTATAACTCGCTCCATAAATTTAAAGTATGACACATTAACTTAATACCTCTATAATTCGTGCAATCCTGTGCATCGCCTTATTCTTAAAAATAGGAAATTAATACACTCATTCTCCACTCATCTGGCAATCTTTTTTAGTCTTCAAAATAGTATTAAAAAGTTTAGTAAGCCAAAGAAATCCTCATCCTCCTAAGCATTTTCCACACCTCTATTGGAATATCATCAGGTCCAACAGCTTTTCCACCCTTCATTCTTTTTAAAGCCTCTCTAACTTCAGTTTTACTAATACGCCGATAAAACAGAAAATCTTTACTTTCATTTAGGGTGCTAAGGTCACTATATCAATCTTAGTAAGTATACCAACTTAATGTTTTTTGATGATCATACTTATGACTCATGTTGTACTTTACAAAGTAACTTGTATTGTATGAAATGAAATTTCACTTTATGAATGAACTCGTACTATATAAATTAAAGTCACACTATATGATTTAGATCATACTGTATGACTTGACTTGGCCGA
>NW_021319518.1:8422811-8501905 GCF_001605985.2 Dendrobium catenatum | reverse complement strand
TTAGAGCCAAACTTGATAAGACATCCTATGAGATCCTTAAGGGTAGGACACCCAACCTTTCCCACCTTCGCATTTTTGGCTGTAAGATTTTCATTCCTAATAATGGGAAGTCACACTAAGGAAAATTTGACCCAACATCTGTTGAAGGAGTGTTCTTAGGATATTTAAGTGTGTGGAAATCCATTAGGGTGTTTAATAAGAGGACTTTGGTGGTGGAGGAGACCACTCATGTAGTGTTTAATGAATCTGATCCTAATAAGTCTAAAGTTAAGGATGAAGATGAAGTTTGAGAGATTACCACATGAGTTAAAAATTTAGAGAAGTGGGTAGAACCCCAAAACACTGAAGGAGTAGGTGATATTACCTAAGGAGTAGAAAATACAAATTTGGAGGAAAGGGTTGAACCTACACACACCTCGCCTAAAGATTGGAGATATTCTTTGAGTCATCCTAAAGAACTGATTATAGGAGACCCTTCTGAAGGTGTTAGGACTAGGCATGGACTTAGAAAGGAAGTGAACAACTCTGTCTTTATCTCAATGACTGAAACCACCAAGATCAAATAAGCCCTATTTGATGAGTTTTGGATCTTAGCCATGCAAGAGGAATTAAATCAATTTGTTAGGAATGATGTTTGGGAGTAGGAGACCCTTCTGAAGGTGTTAGGACTAGGCATGGACTTAGAAAGGAAGTGAACAACTCTGTCTTTATCTCAATGACTGAAACCACCAAGATCAAATAAGCCCTATTTGATGAGTTTTGGATCTTAGCCATGCAAGAGGAATTAAATCAATTTGTTAGGAATGATGTTTGGGAGATTGTAGAAAGACCAAAGGATCAAAGTGTAGTTGGAACCAATTGGGTCTTTAAGAATAAAATGAATGATTATGGTGTGGTGGTTAGGAATAAGGTAAGATTGGTGGATAAGGGTACAACCAAATAGAAGCGATTGATTTTGAGGAGGCCTTTGCCCAGTAGCTACATTGGAAGCCATTGGAGTACTACTAGGCTTTACCTGTTATAAAGGATTTAAGCTTTTCCAAATGGATGTTAAGAGTGTCTTTTTAAATGGGATAATAAAAGAGGATGTGTTTGTAGAGCGACCCCAGGTTTTGAGAGTTCATAATTTCCAAATCATATTTTCAAATTAAAAAATTCCTTATATTGATTAAAACAGGCACCCATAGCTTGGTATGAGAGGCTTAGCATATTCTTGTTAGAGAGGAAGTTTGTTAAGGGGAGCGTTGGCACCACCCTTTTTCTGAGGAAAATAGGAGATGAATTACTCATTGTTCAAATCTATATTGATAATATACTTTTTTGGTCTTCTGATAAAAGGTTATGTGATGATTTTTCTAAAACAATGAGTAGGTAAATTAAGAAGAGTATGATGGGAGAGTTGTCCTACTTTTTGAGTTTTAGTTTAAGACAACTAGATGATGGAATATTTCTAAATCAATAAAAATACATAAAGGATATCTTGAAGAAATATGAAATGGATAAAGATAAGCTAATTAATACTCTTATGACCTCCAGTATTCAGTTGGACAAGGACCTAAATGAAAAATTAGTTGATCAAAAGAAGTATAGAGGGAAGATTGGATTTTTACTTTACCTAACTACTAGCTGACCTGATATAATATTTAGTGTTTATCTTTGTGCTAGATTTCAAGCTGATCCTAAAGAATTCCACTTGACAGCAGTTAAGAGAATTCTTAGATACCTCTTAGGAACCTAAAACTTAGGAATATGGTATCCTTGACATAACACTTATTTTGAGATTATTGAATATTCTGATTCTAATTTTGTAAGATATAAGGTGGATAAAAAGAGCACTTCTGGGACTTACCTATTCATACGATAGTCTTTAGTCTCCTGGTCTAGTAGAAAGCAAAATTATGTTACACTTTCCACTGCTGAAGCTAAGTATATTACTTTAGGAAGTTGTGTGGCCTAAGTCCTTTGGTTGAAGTAAGAAGTTCTGGATTTAGGATTACCTACAGGAACAATTTAAATCTTTTGTGACAATACTAGTGCCATATATATTTCTAAGAATCCTATCAACCATTCAAGGACCAAACAAATAGACATAA
This sequence comes from Dendrobium catenatum, assembly GCF_001605985.2. Lineage (NCBI taxonomy): Eukaryota > Viridiplantae > Streptophyta > Magnoliopsida > Asparagales > Orchidaceae > Dendrobium > Dendrobium catenatum. The sequence goes on along the minus strand of NW_021319518.1, from coordinate 8,499,812 downwards.
GGCATCACTTTATTAGAGTCCATGTGACCAAAGGAGATAGTGTTACACCATGTGACAACTGAGAATCAATTGGCTGTCATCTTTACTAAACCACTGGCCTTCAATACTTTTGGTACTTTAAGAACTTGATTGGGTGTGACTGATATAAATGCATGAACTTGATTTCTGATCATTTATTTGTTGATTGTTGTTTTTTTTTTGAAGTTTTTTTTTTCCTTTTTTTATACTTTTCATCTATCTCATTTTTGTTGATTTGATTTTCTTCATTGTTTTATTTTTTTAATCACTGTTGAATTGATATCTTATATTATATATTTTTTTTAAATTTGTAGTCAATGATTGACATCTCTAAATTATTTAAAGGGGAAACATCATTGATTGTTTCCTTCTTTCTAACTTCTTTTAGTGGTTTAATTTTCTTTTCTAAATAAAAATCTATCTCACATTAACAACTAGATTTTGAAATTTAGATCTTTTCAATCTTACTACAATAATCTATCTTATATATATAATATTCAAATACTTCTTTTTACCTTCAATTTTTTGTAATCATGTCGTTGAATTTATTATATAATTTTTTATTCCATTTTGTGATTCATTCTTCTTTATATTAGAGAGTGAGTTTTTCAACTCTAATATCTAGAAGATATAATCACAATTAAGAATTTTAAAGAATTTTGAAAAAGGGATCTAGCTTTTAAAAAATAAATAAATAAAAAGTGGCCAATGAAGCTAAAATCAAAAGATGTGCAATGATGCAAAATTAAAAAAATATATATATAAAATAAAAAAAATAAAAATATATATACAAAAAATTTATCAAAAATCAAAAGATGCATAAAGAGTGCCAATCAAATTGATAAGAGGCATAAAATGAGCCAACCAAAAGCAAGCTTCTTCTCTTTTAAAATTTTTAAATCTTAGAAGAATTCATATGTCACTTGATTTTTTCGAAGGATTAATTTTTGAAATTCATGATTATAACTAATTACTTTAATATATTATACTAAAAAATATTTTTCTAGAACCACGACTTGAATGGGTCTCTTTTTCTTATCCAATTGATTATTCTGATTTAGATCCTAATTTTCAAAAGACGATTTCCCCTGGGAGAAGTCTGAGTTAAGGCTAATAGGATCGATTGTTTTACCATTTTATTGAATTTTAATGAAGTTAACTCATTGATTCCTACAAATTTTTTAATTTAATCATATGGAGAATGTATCATATTCAAGCTTTGATTAAAAAAACTCTTTGTTTTGTTTTTGTTCTTGTCTTTTTCGTATTTTATTTTTTCTTTTAAGTTGTTTTTTTTATGTATTTGGGCCTTCTCTGATCATCTCCATCCTTCTGTTATTTTAAACTTTTTGTCACATCATCTTGGACGATATTTATATCCTCCTAGACGTTATGTTCAATTCACTCTTTGAATTCTATCAGACGGCTATTTTGATTCTTCTGCTTCTAATCATCCTAGATGATCTGATCGTCTTCTATTTCAATTATTTGTGAACTTCTTGGATGATTTTCATTATTTTTGCCTAATTATTGGTGATTGTCCTGGACGATACACTTGTTCATCATGGAGGATCCACATGGAAATGTTTGACACTCAACTTTAATTCAGCCGATATGATCCATTATTGTGCATCATCATGGTTGATCCACCTATTCATCTAGGACGATCTTCTTTTTCAACAGTCGTCTGGAATAACTCCTTGAGATGACCGCCTCTCATATCATCCCAAATGATATCTAATCATCCTGGACAATTTTACCACCTTTTTGACCAATCATCCCGGTCGTTATTATTGCACCATATCATCCTTGATGATTATATAATCATCCTAGATGATCCATCTGATTCTTTTTAAACCAAGGCCGTCAAACATTTTTCTCACACAAACCTTCTAAAATCCTTTTTTCTCTTACTCTTGTGCTCTATTTTCCTTAGTATGGCCGACAGAAAGAGATCTCGCCATCCTTCTAGTGTTCCTCAATGGCGAATCTGGACCCTCGCTTCATTGAGGTGGATGATCAAGTTGCCTATTAAGGGTACAAAATAGTCAGGATTACTGTCTCTCGAACTGTCAACCCACATATTTTTTCCTATCCTATCCTAGATTTGTTTGCACACACTTTCTTAACCTTCCTTCTTACTCTCTCTGTCCCTTTTAACTCTGAGCTTCTTTTTAAATTTTTTGCTAACCTCCATATAAATTCTTCTTTCACTGCTCTAGGGTCCTTTGTGAATCGACGTCCCATCAAAATCATATATCAGGATTGCCAAGAGATTTTGCAACTTTTCACCACAGGGACAAACTCCATACCCTGTGTTCTGATCTTGACTATGACTAGGCTCTAGCCAACCACTTTCTTAGAAATACTAATGCTCACTTTAATGTTGGAGAATCTAGCACCTTACTCAAAGATGCTAGGACAATCCAGCATGTCTTTCTCACCTCAATTCTTCCGAAAGCTATTGATCCGTTCATATCGCTACTCTTCTTTCAATCACCAATTTTTATACTTTGGCTCGTCATGAATTCAATGCCACTGATTTGACTTTTCGCTACAATGAGCATCTGACTACTATTCAAGATCCAGGATATAGGAGGAAGCCCAATCTTGCACAAAGACATATCATTGCCTATGTCTTATAATCAAAACATAACCTCCAATATCCTGCCCCACCAAATTTATAGCTTGCCTTCTACTCAAATAACTCCTTCCACATTCTTCACAGTACTCATCTCCACCAGAGGCACGAGGAAGCCAAGGGAACTGAGGAGGATGTTGCTCCTACACCTATTCCTGCACTTACTCTGCTCCGCCAGCACTCTCAGTTGGATCAACTGGTGGAGCGATTTGACCAATAGGAGACTCACTTCAAGACCTTAAGTACTATATAGGAGCAGCAACATGTAGAGGATGTTGCTCGCTTTGATGCTTACATAGCTCACCAGCAGCTTCAGCATAACCTGGATTTGTCCTTGCTTGGGGAGCTATTTGTGACTCTTTCCAGTTACTTTCAGCCACATCCACCACCACCACCTCCTCCTTCAGATGATCAAGGGCCATTCTTCTTTTAGTTTTCTTATTTTTATGTGATGTTATTTTACTTCTTTTTAGAAGTTTGTGTTACTTTTCTTTTTCCCTCCTCTTTTTTGTGATCTCAAAAGAGGGAGTAGTTGTACTAGTTTGTATTATTCTATTCTATTTTAGTTTGCTATATTTTTATGATGGATATTTGAACTATTTGAACGATGGTTATTTCCTTACTTGTTTCCATTCAAACTACTTTGAATTACTTTAATTACTTTGTGTTTTCTATCATAAAAAAGGGCGAGATTGTTTTAAATTTACTTTGAGGGAGTATATTTTTTAATGATAACTAAAACACTTTTGTATCTCTACGTTTGCCTTACCTACTAACATTTTAGGTCCATAAGATCAAACTACAATTTCAACCTACTCAAGATTAGGTAGACTAGGTCTGAGTCAGTTTATAAACTTTTCCCTTTCTAGAGTTTAGTATAAACAATGTGGTTCATGATGCTAAGTAACCTTGTACACACACACATGGGGGAAAATTTCTATCGATTTTTAGAGTTCTCTGTGTTTTATTGCATTATTTGGGTTGATCCACAAATCATCCTGGATAATCTGTTAAAATTAGAAACCCCAATTAGGGAATCCTGGTTAAGGTAGTAGTCATTAAACGTATCGTTCTGGATGATATTTATATCAGCCTGGATGATAGGATCAAATCAAAAAGAATCAACTGCTAGATCAATTTAGGTATTATTTATTTTTGAACATCATCCTGGACGATGAAACACAATTATGAATAAATTAATCTGGTTATTAAGAAAAGTAAGTAAGGTTTAATTTCTCGATCAAATCATCTTGGATGATATCAGGATCAGTCGGAATGATCACTTTATAAGCTAAATTTATCCCTGTATGACCAAACATTGGCCAGCTGCTATTCAGGGCGATGCTCTGGATGATTTTCACTGATTTGAACTAATCAAACGGGATGATCGTGAGATAGGCCTGAACGATCAAGCTATTTTTTCATTGTCCAGACATCCATTCAGTGAGATTATCTAGATAATATTCAAGGATTTGTGCTAATTATATAGGATGATATCCTATTGTCCTGGACGATATGAATAAAAACCTTTTGATTGAGCCAAACCGTCTGGGCGGATTGAGCAAAATTTGCGCTGATTATCAAGGGCAATATTTATATTATCCAAGATGATATTTATATCATCCTAGATGATAAAGTAAATTTGTTTAAATTAAGAGTTATTCTGAAACTCTTCTATTTAAGAGCTCTTGTTTTACCCAAGAGATCACCTTTTAGTGTTGTCTTGACCTCAGAGAGCCTAGAGGAGAGGGAAAGAAAGTGGAGAGAGAGAGAGAGAGAGGGGATTATGTGAGGGGTTTCACAAAGGTTGCTCTAACAAAGGAACTAAGTCATCTTCTCGAATCATCATCCCTTATTCTTGGAGGTTTGAGAGAGGTCCACTTCAACAATCGATCAAGGTTCTTTTCCTGCTTTTGGAGAAAGTAAAAGGAGTTGGGTTCTCTGCCTTACCGTGGGAGCAAAAGGAGAGTAACTAAGTTTAGTGCAATATTGGGAGGGCACCTTCGGGGAGTGGATGTAGGTCAAGTTGACCGAACCACTATAAAATTTTATGTTCTTTACTACTTTTTTTTCGTATTTAATTTTTAAATGTTAAATTTCTATATGGTGAATTTTGGTTTGGTTTTTGTTTTTTATTGAAAGATTTTTTAAAATAACAATTCACCCCCCGCCCCTCCCCCCCCTCTTGGTTAGCTTGGGCTAACTTCCCTAACAAACTTTTAAGAGTGAGTTATTCTTCTCTTCTATTTGGAAGATAATCTTACAACTAAGATTCTTAGAGATTTAAAAAGGAAGAAATTTTCAAAAAATTCAAAAGAGGCAGAAAATGAGCCCAAAATCAAAAGATTTGTAATGGCAACAAAAGTAAAGATGCACTAATGTATCAAAAATAAAAGATGTGCATTGTTCACATAAACTATTAAAAGAGGCACAAGAAGGATGTGCATTGTTCACCAACCTAAATTAGCTTCTCTTTCTGGTAAATCTTTAAGTCTTAGAAAATTTTAATGTTTCATAATATGTTTAATACTTGATTTTGAAAAATCTTTGTTCTTCATTCATCACTTTTATAATATTATTCTATTCGATATATTTTATGCTAGTAGTCTAGAATGACTAAGTTTTATTATCTAATTGTAATTCTTGAATTAGATTTTTTTTGCTTAAAAAAAAGGAGTTTAGCTTGTGAAGTTGGTAAGCTAGATGTGCAAACTCTATAATAAAATTCCTTTAGTTGCAAGATAGTGAATGCTTCTATTATTTATCCTTTTTCTACGTAGAGTAAGTTTATCACATTTTGAAAATGCCCATGCAATTTTATAGCAGTGCGATATTTTGAGTTGTTAATCCATTTACGTATGTTTATTTCCTAGTTCTATGTATGTTTCTATTTATATTTATATTTTATTCTTTCTTTTTGTTTTTTCCCTCTTTTTGTGATGTCAATAGGGGGAGTAGTATTTTTTTGTTTATTATTGTTTATTATTATTATTGTTATTTCTTTTTATAGTCCCTTTTCAAACTACTTTTACTTGAAATTGATTTTCATCAAAGGAAAAGACTTGTGTTTGTTGATTGTCTCTTTATTTTGTATTGTTTTCTTTTACAAGCAGGAAATTTAGAAGAAAGCAATTTTTTGAAAAAACCTAAACAACAATGTTTGCCATCATTAAAAAGGAGGAGATTGTTGTAGATCAGATCTAAACACTATGTTTGTATTTTGATGATAACAAACATTATTGTGTCTGATACTACTTTATACTGGTTCTATGCTATTAGGTTTTGTTCTGTGTGTACTAATGTTTCATGAATATAGTCCACCATTCACTTACAATTCTGATTAGCTCAAGACTCAATAGACTAGGATTTCAATTTGTTATTTTAAATTTCTTTAATACTTTTTCCTTTCTTAAGTCACATCTTTTATTTGGGTGGATATCTTTATTATGCAACCTTGCACACATAGGGGTGGAGAGAGAAAAATGTTTTGGAGAGTCTTTCTTTTTTTATAATTTATACTGTATGATTTTTCTTCATATTGTACGATATATTTATCGTACAATATGCTTTAATTCATACCATACGATATGTTGTACTTTGCCAAACTCTAGCCACCAAAGGTTAAGAAAGATATTAATTATGTACTATTCATGCAGTACAATTTGGATTGTACTGTATGGCCTAACTAAAATCTTTCTTAATTAATGCTATGATGTCATAAAATTAAATAATGGAAAATTATTATGTTTAATCATACTATACGATTACTCATGTATGAGATAGGTCATCCCATGGATCATACCAAATAAAATCCATAACTTTTATACTGATCATATTGTACGATGTCCTTAGTGCTGGATGATCACCCGTGTATGAAGTTAACCATCCTAAGGATCATCCTAAATGAATATAAAGAATTTCTCTATATCGTACCGTATGGTTATTCATCATATTGTATGATGTATTATAAAAGTTGAATAGTTTCTATAAATGATCTTCGTGGATGAGTATGATATGTATATCATACTATATGAACATTAGATGGATGACATAAAATTAGGAATCTTTGAAGCCCTCTATTTATGGGTTTCTAACACTCTTGTTAACATCTTTTGTTGCTTAGTCTTCTTAAGAGGGAGCTTGTGGGAGAGAAGGAGTGCTTGGTGAGAGAAGAGAGGGAGATTTTGTGTGGGAGAAGTTGTAAGGGGATTCATAAGGTTTCTCCAAGTAAGAATCTTTCCTAGTACCTACAAGCATCTACCTAGAATCTCTATGGCTTTGGAAGAAGTTCTTCAGTAATGATCATGGTTCTTTGACCATCACATTGAGGGTGAAAATAGATATGTGGTTCTCTAACTATCACTAGGAGGGTGAAAATAGAGTTAAGGTTTTCTTCCTCTAAAAGAGTTATGGTTCTTTACTACAGTAGGGAGGTGAAATATCATTTGTACATGCTTCTCTGCCTTACTTTGGGTGCAAAAGGAAAGTCTCCCGTGTTTAGTGAAATACTTGGAGAGGGACTCTCCAATGAGTGGATGTGGTCCAGGTTGACTGAACCACTATAAAATTTTGAGTGTACTTTCTATTTATTTTTTCCTCATTTTAATTTTTACACTTTTTATAATTTGATCTATGGTTAGAATATATATATTTTATTGTAAAATTAGTTCTATTTTTGCATCAAGAGGTTTAAAATTCTTATTTGATTAAGAAATTTTTAAAATATCCAATTCACCCCACCTCTTGGTTAGCCTCAAGACTAGTTCTTTAGGGTTTAACCACCTTCACAAACTTTCAATTCCTATGTTTGAATGCATGTTGCGATGGTGTGTTATAAAACTGTGCTAGTGTTACAAGCATTTTTTTTTCTTCCATCTAGTTTACATGCAAGAGTTTCTAATTCCATGAATGCATTTTCTAATTCAATGTGCTATGTTTTTAAGGAATCAAGTTCACCAGTTTAATCAAGATGCATCTTATTTAAAGAATCAAATTCATCTAATAAATCCATAAAATTACAATCCAATGTGGAATGATCTTTCCTAATTCATTCATGATCTTTCTATAGAATTGAAAAGTCAAATTTAAGGCTTCTATGATGTGATTTCTTGAACTTCCTATATGTAGTATGAATTTGTTATAAAACTTCAAATAATTTGTCATAGGAAAGCTCACATACCTCCTCTTGATAAAAATTATTAAGATGATTATTTTCCATTAAGCACATGAAGGTTAACTCCTCCACTACTTCAGTTCTAGATGAGTCTAAAGTAGAGTCTACCCAGAATGCATTCTGAATCCTTTGCTTACCCTTTTTGATTTTAGCTTTTTCCACACCCTTTTCATTGCTTTGGTGAGCTTTAATACTTGGGAAACTAGACTAAAAGTGCCTTAGTTTCCTGCTTTCATAACAGATAATATCAGAGGAAGCTTTAGAATTTTTATAATATTTTACATTTGCTTCATTGTTGATGATGCTTTTACTTTTTCTTTATAAAGCTTCTAAATCATTGGGCCATTCCTCTACTTCATCAGAAGAATAGTATGAATCATTAGCCTTTAAGGCTACAATTTTTCCCTTCCTCTTTTCACCTGGATCAGGCTATCTTTGACTCACTCCATGCTCGTATGCAATACGTGACCCAAGTAAGCTACATATAGAATAAACATTTAGGTACTTGGATTTAGTAATAACAATTATTTTTACTTCATAGAAGCAAAGTAGAAAATCCATAATTTTACTAACCTTTTCAAAATTTATGATTTGTCTACCTAATGCATGAAGAGAAGTGATGAATTGTGTAAACCTAGTATATATTCTATATATGGTTTCACAATGTTTCATGTGAAAGAGTTCATAATCATGAATCAAAATATTTAACCTAGGTAGTTTCACTTAATTTGTTCCTTCATAGATTATGCATAGTCTATCCTAGAATTCTTTTCCAATTGAGAAAGTAGATACACACATGTGATTTTTTTATTTCAAAGCATAAAAGAAATAGTTTAAGCATTTAGTATTAGGTTGGGCTAAGTCTCTATCTTCTATACTCCATTCAAAAAAAGGAAGTTCAATTTTCATACCATTAATTAACCATGAAGGCACAAAATAACCCTCCTAAACTAACATCTACATGGAATAAACAATTGATTGCTAGAAAATAGAGATGCAAAATTTCCAAAACTCAAAGAAATATTGTCAAATAATGGTGGTCTTGTGATTGAGTATACTTTCACAATATTTTGATTTCCAAAGTTAGCAATTAATCAATTTTCAAAAGTTTTCAAAAACATAATTTTATAATCTTGATCTGATACAACTTGGAAGTTTGTGAAGTTGTTAAACCTTTAAGAACTTGCCCGAGGCTAATCATGAGGGTGGTGAATTGGATATTTAAAAAATTCTTTAGGTAAAAAGAAATTCTTAAAACATTTTCAAACCCACATATGATAATTGGCACATTATATGCAGAAATAAGTAAATTTCATAACAATGAAATAAATAAGATTTTTCAATCACCTAAGATAATTACCAAAAATAATATGAATGAACACACAAGAATTTATAGTGGTTTAGTGAATCTTACCTATATCCACTCCATGGAGATTCCCTCTCTAAGTATTGCGCTAAATAGTAGTGAATCTCCTTTTGCTCACATAGTAAGGTAAAGAAGCTTGTATGAATGTTGTTTCACCACCCAAATACTATAGAGAACCGTGACTCTTTTACTAGCAAAGAACCTCAACTCTATGCTCACCCATAAGATGATGGTCAGAGAACCAAAGCTCTAGTTTTACCATATAGGTGATGGACATAAAATAATAACTCTTTTTTTACCCTCATGGTAATGATCAACAAACCATAATCTTTCATGAATAACTTCTGCTTTGGAACAACAGGGAATTTAGCAAGATGCTTTAGATACTAGGAATGATACTTACTTAGAGTAACCTTGTGAATCCCATCATAACTTCTCCTTCACAAAATCTCCCTCTCTTCTCTTACAAAGCTCTCCTTCTTCTCTCGCTCAAGGCTCTCTCTCCTGAAGCCACAACAACCAAAGATTTCCTAATATAAGTATTAAAAAACCTTATTTAGTGGGCTTCAAGAAAACCTAACTTTTAAGATATTTGTATTCTATTCATATAATATAATACATGTATCGTATAGTACGATCAGTGCAACTTAAAATCCAGCAAGTTGTATATATGAATTGTCAACCTTTATAACATTTCATACAATACAATAAAAATATTATATAATACAAATTATAGATATTTATTCTATTCATTTGGGACAACCTTTGGGATGGCAACTTTGTACACTATCGATCATCTAGCAATATGGACATTGTACAGTACGATCAATAAAAAAATCATGGATTTCATTTAGTACCATCCATGAGATAATGAATTTCATACACTATTAATCTTATTATACGATCTGTATCGTACTGTATGATCGGTCATAATAATTGTCCATAATTAGATTGTCTGATATTGAGAGGTTAATTAACAATGATTTTAATAAGGGTGTATAGTATAAACAAAATTGTAATATACAATCAAAACATATTTAGTATCTTTCTTAACATCTAACCACTAGGGTTTTGATGGAGCACAATAAATTGTATTATATGAATTAAAATTATTTAATACAAATTAAATTATATAGTAACAAACAAAGTCATATAATATAAACCAAAGTTATACAATACAAAATACTTAAAGAAAACTAACATAAAAATATATTTCTCTCTCCCTCAGTATGTGTGCAAGGTTACTCAGTAAAGATATCAATCCAATTACATGTTATGACTCACAAATAGAAAAAATACAAAATAAATTTATATTCAACTAAAAACCTAACCCTAGTATGTTTAGTCTTGAGCTTATCAAAATTATAAGTGAACGATAGGTGGATTTGCATAAACGTTAGTACACAAAAAATAGAACAAAATATCATAGAAATAAAAGAAGGTAGAATAGACACAATAATGTTTATTATCATCAAAATCATAGTGCTTAGATCAGATTTACAACACTAATGTTGCTTTTGTTTTTTCTTTAGAAATTATTTGAACTATCAGGTGATCAAGGTGATATATTCCTCTCCTTTATTTGAGGAATTGTCTGAATGGTTAGCCTTTAAAGCTACTTTTTTCTTCTTCCTCTTTTCACCTGAATCAAGCTATCTTTCACTGACTCCATGCTTGTAGGTAATGATTAAACTAATTAAATTATCTATAGAATAAACATTTTGATGTTTGGATTTAGAAATAGTAGTTTTTTTCATCATAGGAATAAGGTAGACAACATAGAATTTTAGTAACCTTCTAAAATTTGTTAGTTCTCTACCTAATTAATACAGGGAAGTCATGATTTATATAAACCTAGTACAAATTTAAGATATGGTTTCACTAGGTTCAATGCATAAGAGTTCATAGTCATGGAGCATAATATTTAACCTAAATTATTTTTCTTTATTTGTTCCTTCATGTATTATGCAGAGTCTATCCCAGATTTCTTTTCCAGTTGTTTAAGTAGATACACGCATGTAATCTTCAAGTTTCAAAGAAATAGTTTACACATTTAGTATTAAGTTGGGCTAAATCTCTATCTTCTAAACTCCATTCAGAAAGAGGAAGTTCAATTTTCATGCCATTAACTAAACGTGAAGATGCATAGTTTCCTTCTTGAACTAACATTCACTTGAAATAATAAATTGATTGTAAGAAAGTAGACATTAAAATTTTCTAAAAGTAAAAAAAGAATATTATCAAATAAAGGTGGTCAAGTGATTGAATACCCTTTTGTAGTATTATGATTTCTAAAGTTATACATTGATCTTTTTTCAAAAGTTATTTAAAACTAAAATTTAGAATCTCACAATGATTCCACTTGAATGTTCATGAAGGTTCTTAAACATTTAAGAACTTCCCCGAGGCTAACCAAGAGGGGAGGTGAATTAGATAATAATAAAAAAAAAATTACGGGAAAAAAATTCCTTAAATCCTTTTCAAACCCACTCACAATAATCAACACAGTGAATGCCAAGATAAGAAAACTTCACCATAATAAAATAAAGGATATTTTATAAAAAGGAGCATGTTTTAAATTTAATTTAGCTTAAGGAGCAGTTTAAAAAAATAAAAAGGAGTAAACACGAAACTTCATTATCCGATTTTAATACAAACTAGAATTTAATTCTCTGGTTTCTACTTTAATGATAATTTTAAAGAAACCTGAATACAATATTACAGTTTCATAAGAAACCGAATTAAAAAATTTAGGTTTCAAGAAACTGGAATTCCTTAACCCGGTTTCTAAGAAACTAGATTATTAAATAATGGCTTCTTAAGAAAACAATTTTCTGGTACACTTTATAAATAAATTATTATTTAATGAAAACTGAAACAAAAAATTAATAAAGTAATAAATTGCCATTTTTCTCACTGAAGGTTAAAGTTATTGGCATTTTATAAATACTGAAACCAAAAAATGTTACTAAAAGTTTTTAAAACATTTTTGGCATTTTATAAAAAATTATAATATTAAATTTTGGTTTTAAATATTTAGAATGAAGACCCAAAAATTTATTGTGGTTTGGTCAACCTTACCTATTTCCACTTCTTGGAGACTCCCTCTCCAAATGTTTAACAAAACAATAGTGAATCTCCTTTTCTATCACAACAAGGTGTAGAAGCCTGTATAAATTCTATTTCACCACTCCGGATCAGCAGCGAATTGTGAATCTTTTATAGGTAGAGAACCTCAACTCTATTTTCACCCTCTAGGTGATGGTAAGAGAACTTCAACTCCATTTTCACCTTCCAAGTGATTGTTAGAGAACCACAACTCTATTTTCACTCCCAAGGTGATTTTCAGAGGACCTCAATCTTTTTGAAGTACTTCTTATCTAAAGCAAAATATAATCTAGGTAGACACTTATACATACTAGAAAAGATTTTTTCTTGGAGCAACCTTTTGAATCCCCTCATAACTTCTCCCTCACAAAATATCCCTTTCTTCTCTCGCAAGGCTCTCCTTCTCTCCCTCAAAGCTTTCCCTCTAGAAGTCTCAACAATAAATGATTTTATAATGGAAGTATTACAAAACTTTAAGTAGTTGGCTTCAAGAAAACCTAATTTTCAAGGGTTCCCTATTCTATTTTTATAGCATAATAGGCAAATCATGCTGTATGATCCGTGTAATTTATACTCATATAGCAAGTTCGTGCTGATGTACTGTTCAACCTTTATAACATTTCATATAATATGTTTAAAATATTATATGGTACGGACTGTAGAAATTTATACTGTTCATTTAGGATGTCTCTTACAACGGCCAACTTCATAAACTATCGATTGTCCAGTATTATGGGCATCGTACATTATGATCAGTACAAACATTATGTATATTATGACATATAATCTCTAGGATGACAAATTTAGTACATTTTAAATCATATTATATGAACTATATCATAAAGTATGATCGGTCATAACAATTGCCATGATTTGATTGCTAGATATTGAGTGGTTAATTAAGAAATATTTTAATTTGGGCATATAGTATGAACCAAATCAAACTGTACAATCAGTCCAAAATTAGTAGCATACATAACCTCTTGCACTTAGGGTTTTGATAAAGAATAATAAATCGTATAGTACAAAACAAAGTCAAAAAATATGAAGCCAAAATTATACAATACAAATTAAGAAAAACTCTCTTAAAATAATTTTTCTCTCCCCCCTATGTTTGTGATAGGTTACTCAGTAATGATATCCATCCAATTACTCAATACGACTCAAGAAGGGAAAAATGTAGAATAAATTAAAAAGTACATAATGTAACCCTAATCTACCCAGTATTGAGCTTATTAGAATTACATTTTAACGATGGGCCAATTTCTTGAAATGTTAATACACAAAAAAAAAAAAATGAAATATCATAGAAATGGGAGAATTCAATAAAGGAGACAATAATATTTGTTATCTTCAAAATCATAGTGCTTGGAACAGGTTTGCAACACTATGTTTAGTAATAATACATTTTAATATTTTTGTCTTATTTTATTTCAATTATTTTATTACATTATATGTTTGTTATGTTATTTTTTGTTTCATTAATTTTTTTATAGTTTATAATTTTTCTACTTATTTAATTATTGTTTAATCCTCTATTAACTTTAATTTCCCTTTGATACTCATTTAATCAATATAAAATTTTGCTTTTAAAAATAACTTTAAATTAAGAATAATACAACACTATAGGTGCTTAATTGATGAGCAAAGTAGAATAGTTCTTAATTTTATAATCATAATAAGCAACTATGAAAATCATCGAAGTTATTATTTCACATTGAATAATAATGCTATAACACTAAAGCACTTAACTACTTGTTGCAAGATTGAATAACTGTGTTTAAAAAAAGTTATCTTACAATAATTTATAAAGTTCAATATAAACCGAAGTAAGAAATTTGTGAACTTATAATAATCTATAAATTATTCCTGTATATGTGATTATTTGAATGAGTTAATACATATGAAGGTTTATTAATTAATTTCAAAATTAATTAAAGTACGAGCACTTCATAAAGAAAAATTATTCAATCCAACTTAGTATTAAAACTTCACACTTACATTTATAGTAGATGACTTGAATTTGAATATTAGTGAAAATGAATTTGTTTAGTTCATGATTGCAAAAGTTAAAATTTCCACTTTTTGTTCATTACAATTTACATATAAATAGTGAAGTATTGTCCTACATTTTAGTCATTTTTTATTTTCAATTTTTATTTAGAAAATAAATTGATCAAAGATGCAATCACATTTCTTTAGGATAAGTAATAACATAAGCTCAGGAAAATTCGTTAATTGAAAATTATGTTTATTTTTATTGTGTTAAATTCATGTAAAAAATATATGTTTTAGTTTATTTGGTGTTTTGACCTTATTTTTGTATGAGAAAAAAGCCTTAAATTCAAAATTTTAAGCATGGTCTTTAGACCCTTGAATTCCATTTCAAAATTGAAATCCAATTCTGCATTATGCTTTGACAAGGTGTTCAATCATTAACACACTAAATCAATCATCTGACAACTGTTGATTATCACTTGATCAATTACTCCATCCTTGGAAAACATCCAATGATTATCATTGATTTAAGCATTTTAAAATCATAATTTTACCCCATTCACTTATAAATAAATCCTAAATCAATTTCCAATTAGAAAATTGATCGAATGACAAAATCCAAACCCTAAAGCCTTTGGACTTTTCCCTTTTTTAGGGAAATTTTTATTTGATTCAAAATCAAAAGAAACATCTCTGGAAAGGTGATTGATCATTTACATATTGATTATGCATGTATCTAGAGTCCATCGAACTATTTAGAGTCCTTCATGTATTTTTAAACCCTAAAACTCAAAGTATTTTCCAAGCTTCCAAACTCTTTAAATATTTACGGCATAGGCTAGTGAACATGAAATCTTGATGAAAATCACCAATGGGAGCCTTTGGAAACTCATTAAAAATGTTCATAATTAAAATGATTTTCGTGCACAGATGACTATGGCTAACTCAGGATAACCTAGTTTGATATATGGATTCTTTTTTAATAGAAGCCCTTCATATGCATGAATCATACTGATTGACCCAATCCAAGAAATCAATTTTTATCATAGGCATTAAACCATCTTTCATGATAATGTATAGATCATAGTAAACATTTTAATGGCTAAGTTGAACCCCATTAATAAATTCAACATTAAATGATCCTTAGAACCATGATTTTGAAAACCAGGATGGATCAGCCGATTTGATAGGTTCAACTATGTACCGGACAAATGGTAGATTATTTCCTCATGGAAAATTATACTAACATCAAATTGGTGGGAACTTGTTTTGACTGCTAGTTTAGTAGGTTCACCCGTTGAACATGTAATGATTTTTAAGAATCAAATGGTTCAATGCATAATTTATTTTATAATCCTAATTAAATATAAAATATTTAATTAAATATTAAATTTATTTATATATAATATTTTCATTAATAAACTCTAAAAATAATATACTAAGCATTAATTATGAATACCTATATGGTTCCACTTCCTAGTATGAGCTCTTTAATAATATAAAGAAGGAAAGCTACATAAAAAATATATGATAAACCTCACAAGCGATGTGGGTTTAAAAAACTAGTTTTGTAATGTGTGTGCATGGAGGATTACTTTCAAAAAAATTTTTTGGAATAATTTTGTATATAATATTTGTTGACCTCATTATTTGAGGTTGATTTTCCCAGAATCAATATCTAGCTCCTAGGTTTCCGTAACCTAGCATAAACGTCATCCAATAGGATTTCCCTTAGGTGGACGCCCACTGACGTAGCATCGACTCTAACCTATCACTCAACTCAAATCAGGCTCACAAAATAGGAGAAAATCAAAATCTGCGTGGTGACATAAATTTTCCCACCAATATTCAAATAATTTTGATATAAATATAAATTATATATAAGTATCAAAAATAAATTAATAATACTTTATATTATAATTATAAATTAATATGTGAATAAAAATTTTATTAAATGTAAATAAAATTTTAAAATTTGTTTAAATTTCAAATTTTGGAAAGTATTAATTTAGTTTTTTTAATTTTTTAGGAAAAAAATTATATTTTGCATGATAATTATACCATAAAAGTTTCATTTAAAAAAAATTAAATTTGAAATTATAAGTATAAATTAGTTATAATATTTATATGTATACATTATATTGAAATATTTAACATAAATTTGTATTAATTTATACTAAATTTATAATAAATTAAATTTATTTTAAAATTATTATTTTCATTTTATTACTATTTGTTTTGTTATCAGATTCAACCCAGTTATACTAGTTGAACTAGTTGAACCGAGAACCTCTTCATCTTCCGGTCAATTATCTGGTTTGATTTTCATATCCTTGCATCGAGCCATAAACCATAAATTCTCTTTGGAAGAATTCCTAATTCTCATCAAAGACTTTAATTATTTTCAATCCATAAATGATATATGAATAAACTTAATATTGCCCTTGTTGGACCATGGTTGACCATAATTGAATAAGAAACCCTTAAACCCTAAAAATTTTAGAATTAAACTTTTAAATAATCCCTTCTTTCCATAATCATTCCATGGCCCAAGAACACTTCCAACTAGCTCTAAATAATATTCTGAGTGGATTGGACCTAAACTCAATCCTTGGTTAAGCTCTTGTTAACCAAGTCAACAAAGTTGACCAAAGTAGCCAATAAACACTTAAACATTTATTTCATACATGTAGACCCTGCCATGGCTTAAAACCCCTTTAAATATGTTATAACTATTATTTAAAATGAGTTTGACCCAACCCCAACCCATGGTCAAGCCTTCTTGAGCATGTCAACAATGGCTAACCAAATCAACCCTAAAACACCTCAATTTTAAATTTATTGATCTAGACCAAACTTGTGGTGGGGCTATAATCAATTTCTCTGTTATGTTGTTGTTTTGGGTTTGTCATGTGGTGGGGATGCTAGGTTTTACATGGTGTCCATTTACTGTTACAGGGGCCTCTCTTTTTATCTGAGCATTTTTCACTTGTTTGTTAGTGTATGTATTGGGCCTTATTGGGGGGTCTACTAGTGGCTTATGTGCCTTTCATCCTTTCATTTTTTTTGGATTGATTGTCCATTAAGTAGCTCTTATGTTGGTGTATGGTATATTCTATGGTCCCTTTTTGTGTCCCTTTTTTATTATAATTCTATACTAATTGTTCGGTTATGGCTGAGTCCTTTTAGAGGTAGGAATGAGCGGCATCTGGTTTACCCAAGTGATGGCTACTAATTTTGTTACTTCATGATCTTCAATAAAATGTATCCTTATTTATATTTTATCTACAGGATTGGTTCTTGCAGGTTATCTATTATCCTAATCCACTGGTATTATTTGATTGATCCTGGGGCTAGTACCCCAATCCCAGGAAGTTTTAGGCATTCCTACTTTTTTTTTAATATTGGCCTTGTTATGCTCTAAATTTACTTTTACTCCATTGTAGTCTTAGCTAGTTATCTAATATGGTTATTATTATGTTCAATCTTGTTGACACTATGCTCATTTTCAATATTAAGCATTATAATTTCAAATATAGCCTTATTTATTTTAGTAGATTGACCTACTCCTCTGACGCTATTTCATTTTGTTCTATCATTCTTTCTATTTTGTTAATTTCTTTCTTTAGTGTCCTTGCAGGCCTTTTTTACAGGTTTTTGGAGACTATAGCTCATTTTGTGCAGGGTTGTTTTTTGACTGGCAAGGCTGAGCTAAATGTAGATTCCTATGCCTCTTTTTTTTTTTTGTTTTTTTGATTGTTACTAGGTACTTTTATATTTATCCTTAGTGCGGATTGCCAACTATTAGGTTTTTATCTCGCATTTTCTTTCTTAAGCTCTTTGGAGCAGTAGAGGACTAGTAAACTGCTTAAGGTTGTGTAATCCTTTTTTTTATATTAATGCGTAGGGCCTTTTTGTGGGCTTTATCAAAAAAAAAAATGATCTTGACCAAACTAAGTCAACCAAACCCATTGGGACTATCCATTGGATCCACAAGGGTCAACCTTAAGAGACCTAGATGTTAGGCCTACTTAGTTTAGTAATATTACTTGTCCCAAGTACATCTAATGTGGTTTTCATGAACCATTTCTTTACTTATATCAAATTATCATAAACACCTAGCCTTACTAGTTCAAGCAAGGTGGTTAGAGGTGGCAAGAATTCAAGAAACCTTTTATCCAATCACATTTGTTCAACTCTAATTTTATCTCTAACTAACCATATTCATGTAACCAACATAGAATGATAACTAACATCCTATTAGACCATCCCCGATCATTTTTTAGACATAACATAGCTCAAGGTGGATAAAATTTATGTTACATTCACGCTTGGATATTATATAAATACTCTATAATTATCTAAAGAGAGGTTCTTCATTTTAATTTCTATAGACTCCCCAAATCTTTTACTTTCATTCTCTTGCTTACCAGTCAATCCCCTATGATTTTAAGCTAGTTTAATCAAGCTTCGATGACCCCAAATTGGTGGAAATCCAACTTCTAATCCACTATATATGAGGTTTTACTCATTGAAGGAAGAGTTTTCCAAAGGTGGAGATAAGTTTGATACAAACAAAATTCTAGCTTAATTCCCTATTCATAGAGGTATTATTTAATCTAGATCCTTTAATAGTGTAGGTCTGGCTAATTATGAAGTGAACATTCACATTAGAGGAATCAAGCAATTTGATGTGAAGGTTTTTTTTCCTCTTGATCCTCTATAATTTTATTTGAAGTGAATTGATGTATTGAATCACTTGGATCAAGCCTGTTTTCCTTTATGGTTGAAATCCTGAATGGGAGGTTAAAGATGAAATCAAAGCTGTTCATTTCAATATTCAATATTGATTTCATTGGACCATGCATGATCCATCCATACCATGATTATAACAATCATTTCCTACCAATTAAAATATGCCACATGTTAAAAATGCACATAGTCAAATTCTATTTTTGTAAATACCTTTAAATAAATTCCTTAAAATTAGGGAAACTTAGTAAATTCCTAATTCCTCTCATAGCAAAATCATGAATGAAATGTCTATGTAGATTTATCCTAAGGAGTACTTTAAAAGTTCTATAACTATAGCCCCTAATTTTTAATGTTTTAAAAGTAAATTCATAAATACTCTATAGGGTATTTATGGAATTTTTCTCTAAATATAATACACGACGAGGTTAAATCAAAATGAGGGGTTCTTGGGGATGTCTTTGACATGTACAAGAATTTCTATGGACATTTGAAATCTCTAAGATCTTGAGTTGAATTAAAGTTTTTGAACTAAATCTCCTTAATTCTTAAGGTATATAACCATGATCCCTTTTCTATGATTCTAAATTAAAAATAATCCAATCTTGAGCGTAGAGTTTCAGAATAGCTTTAAAATGGCTAAAATTGAGTTCAAAACACCAAAAAATTATCCTAGGGACCCCTTTTATTAAAAATACATTCCCTTGGGGTATTAAAACTTGCCCCTTCTCCTTTTCTCCTCTCTTCTAGTAGATGCCTTCCTTCAATTTTATATAGGTGGTATCCCCTGTCTAGGGCTAGGGCCCCTCTCTACGTAGAAGGAATCCTTCCTTTCCAAGTTTCTTATTATTTATGGATAGATGGCATCATCTATCCAACTTCAACATCCTTTTGTGGGTAGAAAGAAATATCCTCTTCCAATTAAGGCATTCATCTAGTTCTGTGCATATTGTATCCAAGACTAGGGCAAAGGCCCCTCTCTTTGTTGGAGTTTTAATGAGAGTTTACAAGGGGTGAATTGATTATTATAAGTAGACAGTTAGAATTTAAATGGTGATAGATGGTCGGGTGGAGAGTTAAATGAGATAGTTGGAGGCTGTGTTTGTTAGAAGTAGTAGTCATCCAAGTTAATGGAAGTTGAATGATGAATAGTCTGACAAAGGTGGTCAGGTGTTATACTGATAAAACTAGTCTTACATCATAGTGCCAAATGAGTGAAGGCTTAATAAGGATTTGATCATTTTAAGATTAATCATCAAAAGGCTTATCAATGATCTTAGACTTTATAGAAAAGGCCAAGCTAATCCATTAAAGATTTTTGTCAAATCCATGGTTTTTTGCAAAAATATTTCCTGTTAACATTAGCTTGTGTAGAAGAGGGTGGATCGATTTCCCTTAGGATCGATCATCTAGTGATTGAGATACAATAAAGATAAAGTATTTCTTGAGTCAAGGATTTATGATTTGATTGACATCCTCCTACGATGTTTTAGCTTTTTGATATTTTATGTAATAGCACAACTCGTTGACATTAACCTATATGAAAGAGGTCGAATCAAATCCCCTTGGGATTGATCATCCAATGATTGAGACATAACAAAGATTAAATATTTCTCATATGAAGGATTTTATGATTTGATTTTTTTTATCCTTTAATGTTTGACCAATCTGAGATTGTATGTCAGAGCATTACTTGATGATGTTAACTTATATGGAAGAAGGTAGATCAAATTGCCCTAGACTTAATCATCTAGTGGTTGAGACACAATAAAGATTGCATATTTCTTGAATCAAGTATTAAGAGATCTGTTTCATTATTAGTTTTTATTATCATTTTTTATCATTTTAAAATAAGTAGACAATATCAGAATGGAGCGAATAATATATTATTGTATTATATAAGATAATAAAATAACTCCCTATAATGACTTAAGGATATTAGAGTTATACCATATTCAACACAAAACATATACATATATGGACAACATGATATTAGAGTGGCACCATAATTAATTTAGAGGTGGTACATTATGACACTAGATAAGTAGTATTATTAACACAAAGTTTCAGACTACCTGGTGATTTAAAAGTGCACTTCTGAAATAGATGTAGAAGTGAGTTTTTTAATAAGGGAAGCCTTTCGAGTGATAACTTCATTTTAAAAATTAAAATCATTGATGCTTTAAGTAACTTATGGGCATGGTTAACACTTCTTAAGATAGCAAGATTGCACTATTTATTTATGTCCTCATACCATATATTTCTGAATCAAGCTAAAAAATGTTAGTTTGAGGAGAGGAATAGATGCAATGACTCCAAAGATTAACTGAAGGGGTCTTCCAAATATAACATTATAAGTTGACTCTAATTTCACCATAATAAATTGGATTATGTCAGTAGCTTATTGAGGAAATTCTCCAAGTACAACTAGGAGGCTAAGGGTTTTCCAGTGGTAGCATTGTAAGAGATATTGTGATGGGTTGAAGGTCCTCTATGGTGATGCCCATGTTATCAACCAAGATCCTCTTGACGTTATAACATTGGGCACCAATCCTCACACTAATCGTGAGTGGATCTTGATGAGGGTTTTTACTCCTTCCAAATCAGAATCATTAAAAATAATAGAATGATTGATATGTAACTTCTTCGATGTTGGTTTTTCATCTTCAGCCAGTAAAATCTTATTAGGAAAAAAGTGCCCCCCTGCAATGATTTTAATCTCACCAACCATTTGATAATTATTTAATGGTAAACTTTATTATTGTTGATTTTTTTTCCTAGTGTGATGAGTCTCATCTCAAGCAGGTGAATTTTGAATAAATTATCAAAGGTAGCCTTGTCAAAAAAGTCTCTTAATTTCATTCTTGAGTGACTTATAGCTTGCAATGGTGAGCCCACGACTACAGTGAAAATGACAGTATTTATCTTAAATTTTTGTATTCAGTTTCGAAGAATTAGGCTACTTAATATTTTTTTTATCTTGAATGGCCATCAATACATTTGCTCGAGAAGAATAAAGTGTTATGTACTTGTCCTCTTATCTAAGCTAATGTCATATTAATGGGGGCCTAGGATGTAGGTTATTCTTCCCTTATTTTATTTGTTATGAGAATGAGTTATCCATTATTGGAGCATTTTGCACTTTATGAAAGGTTGCTCAAATTATTTTCTATGACCACTGATGAATTCATCTGTTGATTTGTGCCTCGAGATGATGAACCATGTCAGCATATGAGGTAGCCATGTCTTGCATAAAAGTTGAGTAAAAGGAACCAGGTAAAAGACCTCCTAGGAGAACTCCTCTCAGCAATTAAAGATCCACTATTAGAATCTATTGAGCCTTAGTGTAAAATTATTGAGAATAATCCTAAAGTGATTTTCTTTCATTTTGATGAATCCCAAAAAGTGAGAAGAATTATTAGCAAATCTTTGATTAGCAATGAATTGTTCGACAAATACCTTTTCCAATTTGACAAACATAAGGATCATTCCAACTAGAAGTAAATAGAACCATGTTCGAGCTTGTCTTTTAAGGGTAGAAAGAAAAACTTGGTAGAGGGGTGCATGTAAGCTTCTTTGGATATGCATAATGTAAGAATGGAGTGTTGAAGAATGCCATCAGCAAGGGGTGATGATTCATGTTAGTCCTTCTGACAAAGAGATTGTCTTATAACTTCCACATGGAACTCTTCTTTGATAAATAATCAAAGTTTATGTCATAGGCCATTACGAAGGAGCTCAGTAATATTTGGTTGGATTAAGTCTTCAGTGATTTCTGGAAGAATGCATGGTTATTAACCTGTGTGTGAAGGATGGGTAGAACTTGCTGTGTTAGCAAGTTTGTTGCCTTGCTGTGATTGTAGATGCCTCCTTGGTAGAGGAATACGAATCTCTACTTTAACCTATGAAGGATGTCAAGGGAGAAGAACATCCTCTTGTTATGCTAGTGCTGGTTGTCGAGTATATTCTAGAAGTTGAGGGATCTCAATTTTAGACTCTATCATCTTTCAAATACATTCTTCTAGTGAAGGTTTTGAAGTTCCTTCTCTAGCCGAATTTTTCCTAAGGATAAAAAGAGGTTTAATGATGTTTGGTCGGGTGAAAGTCTGACATTAGTTTATGTTAAGGGTGAAATCCTGGTGTTCATTGGTGGTTCGATGAGAGTCCAATTTAAGTCAATTTTTTTGAAAATGTCTGGCATGGTCGATGGTTCGACTAATGTCCTAACATTATTTGGTGGTTTGGCAGAAGATCAAACGTCAGTTGGTAATATGATGGAAGTCCGGCTTCAGTCGATGGTCTGATGGAAGTTCAATGTCAAGCAATGTTACTGCAGAAGTTTGTCATTTTAAGTGGTCCAATGAAAGTTTGGGTGTTAAGCGCTACCCCATCAAAAGTCCAAAATCACTAAGTGGTCTGGTGGAATTCTTGAGTCAGTGGGTGGTCTGACAAAAGTCGAGCGT
The DNA here is from genome assembly GCF_001605985.2 of Dendrobium catenatum. Lineage (NCBI taxonomy): Eukaryota > Viridiplantae > Streptophyta > Magnoliopsida > Asparagales > Orchidaceae > Dendrobium > Dendrobium catenatum. The sequence continues at coordinate 8,476,293 of NW_021319518.1, read as the reverse complement.
AAACTAGTGGTCTGGTGGAAGTCCGGGTAGTGTTCGAGGAGGAGCTAGGTAGCAAGAGAGATATTAAATCCTTACTTCTTGCTTCGTCCTAGGGTCCCCTCTCCAGGAGAAATGTGGGGTCTATTTACAGATTTACTAGTGTGGCATCCCTAAAATTTTGAGGGGGCATGGTTTGCATGGACAATTGATGTTAATTACCTTAATCATGGACCATTTACTAGACATTTGAATGACTTAGTGATATCAGAATTTGGTAATCTTAAGTTCATTGGAATTGTCTTGTCAAGCCACTCGATTCGACTATAAGAATTTCATATTTGGAAAATATTGGGTAATTCAAATTATGGTTAAGTAAAATTTTGTGTTGTTGGGTTCATATTTTTGAGGAAATCAATTTGAATATAATATTACTGAAATCTGATTCAGATGGTCCCAATTTGAATTTTGAAAGGTTCCAACTTGATTTTACCTCAAGATTCATGGCCGATCAAGATACCTTTTTGATGATATATAAACCTTAATTATTTATCTTCAATTTAAAGGTCAATGTATAAATGTATAACTTATAAATTAAAGTTATGTCAATAATTTAAATGATTTATGTTAGTTAATTATTATTATTTTCTAATATATGAAATGTAAATCAATGTTCATTTGAACTATGATCTAGAGTTTTATTATTATTCAAATTTTACATAATTATTACTTATAAATTTTATTGTGATTAATTGAATAATTAGAATGCAAATATATTAATGGAAGAGAAAATAAAAATTCAAGTGTAAAGGGAACATAATCAAATTTTGTACACATAAACATTAATAAATACACTTATTTTCTTATGAATAATTGAAAGGTATAAAACATGTGACATATATAAAACTATAACACAAAGGATAATATAATTAGTACATAAGGAACCACTCTGACCATCATAATAAGATTTCTAAAGGCATAAGTTGGTTACATCCCATTAACAGTAAATTTAAAATATTTAGCCAAACTATATCACATATTTTGTTTCAGGATGAACCAATTCAGTTATACTTTTCAATTTATTAATGTCTCCACATAAATAAGGTTTCAATTTGTGTCCATTTATGTTAAAAACATGCTGGCTTTTCTTTCCTTGAATTTACGCAATTCCACATAGAAATGATCTTATGATAGTAAAAGCTCCTGATAATCTTGATTTTAATTTTCCTTGGAATAGCTAGAATTATAAAATAAGTCATCCTTCCAAGGAGTGAATTCTTTCCTAGAAGTTTACTATCAATCCATTTTTTAACATTATCCTTATAAATCCTTGCATTTCTATAAGCATCATGTCTGATTTCTTCAAATTCCCTCAACTGTTTCAATCATTATTTTTATACATTTAAACTTATAATTTAATTCTTTATTTTCATGTAATGCTTTGTACTCTAGTTCAAAAAAAAGTTGGCAGGTTTTTCAAAAAATTAATTTATACGGAATCATACGAGTATGAGTCTAAAAAGAAGTTCTATAGGCCCATAATGCATATTCTAATTTAATTTCCCAATCCTTCCTATTAGAACTAAACATTTATTTCCAATACTCTCACTTTTACTAATCTCATTTTGACCCCTATGAAAAATCTCATATTTATTTAGTATCTATCCTATGAAAAAACTCATATTTATTTAAAAATATTCCAATTCTTTTAAAATGACTTCCTCCATCAATGATTAGAACTCTTGGCAATCCAAATCTATATAAAATATTTTTATTTAAATATTTGATCATAATTTGAGTATAAATTTTAGTGGTTTCCACACCATTATTCCACTTTGAAATATAATCCCCAAAAAAAATAATATATTGATTTCCACGGGATAGCACAAAAGGTCCCATAAAATCTAATCCACAAATATCAAATATTTTTATTTTCAAAATATAGTTCAAAGCTATTTCATTTCTTATTAAATTATTTCTTAATCTTTGACATTCATCAAATTTCATAATGTATTCATTTACATCCTTCATTAGAGTAGGAAAAAAAATCTAGATTGGAGGATTTTTGAAGTAGTTCTAAAACCTCTAAAATGTCTCCCATAATGAGAATCATAACACTCCATAATAATTGGCTCTTTTTCTTCTTTAGGGACACAACTTCTCATATTTTTATCATTGCATGATTTAAATAAATATCTTTCATTCCAAAAATAAAATTTGTTGTCATCCATAAACATCCTTTTTTGAATTGGTGATAAATCATAAGGATGTTCACCACTATTAATAAAAGTAAATAAATCATCATACTAAGGTGATTTGTTCAAATGAAGAGAAAATAATTATTCATCATGAAAATTTTCATCAATCTCACCCTCATATGATGCATGCTTTTTGTTATAAAGTCTAAAATGATGATCCGCAATTTGATTTTTACTATCCATTATGTCAAACTTTTTGACATCAAATTCTTGTAAGAAAAGAATCCACCTAACCAATATAGGTTTCCTTCTTTAAATTGTTAATGAAGGAATCAGATGGTATTAGATATTAACCAATGTAGGTTTAGCATCATTTTTTGTCAAAAGGTATTGATAAAAGAATGATCAATATAAAAAAATTACTTTCGTGACAATCAAGTATGATCTAAATTTATCAAAAGAAAAAAAAAATGGCAAACAATTCATTTCAATAATTATATAATTACATCATGCAAAATTTTAAGTTTTGCTAGCATAAAAAATGACATGAAATTTCTTATATTTATATTGTCCAAGAACTGCTCCCACAATAATAATAGGAGATATACTTAAGTTTTGTTTTAAAGTAATAAAGACTTTAAAATATGTAGAATTAAATATAGAAGGAATATTCTTCTCCAATAATTGACATAATGATTTAAAAATGTCAGAGATGTCCTTAATAAATCTCCTATAAAATCATGTACGGCCTAAGAAAATCCTAATGCTTTAGTAGAATTAGGAGAAGGTACTATTTCTATCACTTGAATTTTTGCAATATCTACCTCCAATCCTTTCGTAGAAATCTTATGCCCTAAACTAATGACTTTTGTTACCATGAAATGACACTTCTTCCAATTTAATAATATTTATGTTTCTACACATGTTTTTAAATTAGTTTTTAATTTTGAAGATAAGAATCAAATATACTGCCAAATACAGAGAAGTCATTCAATAAAATTTTAATCCACTACTAAATTGAGTTTGATATGATTGGCATCATACATCTTTGAAAAGTAATAGGAGCACTACAAAGACCAAAAGTTATTCTTCTAAAAGAAAAAGTTCCAAAAGGATTAGTGTAGGTATTTTATCTTGATTTTTAATTGTAATAGGGATTTGATGTTATCTAGAATATCCATCTAGAAAATAATAAAATATATGCCCTGTTAACCTATCAACATATGATAGAGTAAAGTTAATGGAGAATGATCTTCTTAAGTGGATTTATTTAATTTCTTATAATCTATGAAAATCCTCTAACCTGTGATAATACTTATGGGTATAAGTTTATTATGTTCATTTGTTATGGCAACCAATCCTCTTTTTTAGCAACACAATAAATAAGGCTAACCCAGGAATGATTAGAAATAGGGTAATTAATAACAACATCAAGACATTTAAGAATTTCTTTCTTAAAAACATCTTTTATGGAAGGGCTAAGTCTTCCTTGAGGGTCAACTTTTTGTATTTATTTAGCTTCCATTTAAATTATATACATGCAAATTGTGGGATAAATTCCCTTTATGTCAGCAATTGTCGACCCAACAGTTCTTCTAAATTTACTTAAAACCTGAACCAATTAACTTTCTTGATGTTATTCTAAATTTGTTAAATTGATTACAGGAAGACTAGAGTTACCCAATATAAGGCATACTTGAGATGACATTGTAAAGCCTAAAGCTTTAATTTAGGGACCTCTTCAATGGATGGTTTTAAAAAAAATTTAAAAGAGGAAGTATTTAAAAATTTAAAATTTCCATTGATCAAAATTTCAATCCATTCATTTGTTACAATAGATTTCCCTAACATCTCTTTATTCTTTTTATCTTCATCTTCTTCAAAAAACTCCCTTTCCAATAGTTCTTCTTTAAAACTCTCTACTAAGACATCTTCCAAATCCACCATAAAACAATCTTTATTCTTCTCTTTAGGGAATTTTGTAGATTTATGCACATCAATTATAACCTAGTGAACTTGAATCCTCATAGTCAATTCACCCTTTTGCACATCAATCCTGACATTTTCTATAGCTAAGAAAAGTCTTCCTAAATTGAAAGGTATTTTCCTATCTTCTTCCATATCTATAATATAAAAATTAACATGGAAAATTAATTTATCAACTTTAATCAAAACTTTTTCTATTGCACCTCATGGATAAATGAAAGATCTGTTAGCTATTAGAAGAGTAACAAAAGTTTGTTGAACCTCTCATATATCTATTATATTTTTTAATACAAAGTGGCATGATGTTGAAACAAGAACCTAAATCACATAAAGCTCTCCCACATAATTTATTTTTAACACTTAATGGATACGTAAAACTCTTAAAATTTTTAAGTTTTAAGGAAGTTTCTTTTGATTTATAACACTTCTCTTTTTAGTTAATTCTATAATTTCAAATTCCCCAATCTTCCTTTTCTTATTCAGAATATCCTTCATAAATTTTGCATAAGTGGCCATTTATCCTAAAGCTTCAAAAAAGAGTATATTAATGGTTATTTTTCTTAACACATCTAAGAACTTCGAAAACTTTTATCAAGGTTTTGTTTGATTAAGCTCTGAGGAAAAGGTGTTGGTGGTTTCTCTACATCCTTCCTAATTATTTTTTTAGGTTTATTTATAGAGACATGTTATTCAATCAAAGATTTATTTTCTCCTTGTTCATTTTCACCATCATTCTTATGTGGTAGATCTTTATCTTTGGTAGGATCTCCCAAAAGTTTCAAACATATGTGTTGGATATTATGACATTATTCTTGATAATTAATCAACCTAGTAAGATACCCTATTTATCTTTAACTAGAGCATTAGATTAACTATGGAACAAAATTCCTAGATACATAGAAATATTTTTTTAAAGATATCTTCCCATTCCTATAATGATGGAGTTATTCAAAATCTGAGTGATAATGCTGCGGCGCTACATAATACAACATAGCGATGCCTAAATTTTTAGGATCTATGTTGATCTTATTATACCCATATGTCCTAGTTTAACTTTCAAGTTATCTAATTGCATAGAAGGTGCTATGAATTGTTTAGTCAAAATAGATAAAGCATCATATTTATATATTACTACAACTATCTTTGAATTTATCCTATCAATAGACCACTAGAAATTATTATTAGTCATTTCCTCTATTAATTTATATGCTTCTTTAAATGGCTTAAATATTAAATATCCTTCATCTACATTACCTAAGATTGCATTATGAGATCTTACAAATCCATTATAAAATATTAGAAAAACCTTTCAATCGGTAAAGCATGGCAAAAGAATTTCCTTAAATCTCTCCCAACTCTCGTAGATTCTAGCACTGCTGCTCTTTGGACCCTTGCACTACGGTGCCCATAACATGAACTAACGCCACAACACTAAAAGTTTCCTATAATGTCGCTCTTGTTGACATGGACCCATTATTTAATAAATCAGTTTGTCACTTTGCTAGCAGATAATGGCCAAAATAATTTTAAATATAGCACCACAGAGCTTCTAACTATTGAGCACTATGACGTCTAAGTGACACTCCCTTGACATAGCGGCACTGGAATTTGTTACCACAATGTTGTGTAGACAAACACTAAGCTCTGCGGTACTGACTCTTCTGCTGCTGCAGTGCATGGATAGTTGGATTCACTTTGTAGAGCTGACTCCTTCAATGTTGTGGTACAGTCAAATAAAGAGTAGGTGCCTCCATGTCCATATTTGGGTGATCCGATGACAACAATTATAGTGCCACTATGATATTGTGCTAGATGTTATAGTGTTATACAATACTTTAAAATTTTTTCTATTCCTATATCTTACTATACCAAAATAACTAGAATAAAATGTTTTCACTGATAAATTAACACATAAAACATAACATTATTTGCACTTATTAAATTCTCCCAGTTTAAATTCTTGCTTGTCTTCAAGAAAATAAAAGTTTGTAATTGTGATTAAATGATTAACACGAATAAAAAGTGACAATCTAAAATTACTAAAATTTAGGATATTATATTACTTTATGGAATTAGTAAAAATAAATAAAAGCTATATTTTAGTTTGGAAAAATACTAATATTTCAACTTAATCAATCATTCTTATGTTTTCCTAATTTGAAATTATAAGTTATAGATTTAATCTTTAACTTTTGAATATTAAAGTGAATAAAGTAGATTTAATAATTGTATGTGGGTATAGTTAAATTATACTTTCATTTGTTCACCATCCCTTACATTAACTCTTTCTCATCTTATCCTATATGATTTTTTTATAAGATTGTATTTCAAATCTTAACCTTTTATTGATGCCATTTTTTTATTGTACTCTTATATATATATATATATAGAAGTATAAACAAAGTTCATTTAGATTAGAATTTTGGGTTTTATTATTATACTAATTTTTAATAATTTTAATTATCATTTTTATGTGAGTTAATTAGAAAATTAATTGGATTATAATAATAATTTAAATATGAAGATAATTTTTTAATATGTATGTAAACACATAAACAAATATTACATGCACATGCTTTCATTTGAGTGATAAAAAGTACATAAAATATGTGTTGAAAATAAAAATACAAAATTACATTAATAACATAGTTCAATTACAAGATAACCAGTACATATGACATCCAACATTCAATAATTACTCTCAAAGCCAAAATATTCAATTCGGTACATATACACATGCCAATATCTCCCAACTCTTCCATCTCTTCTATAAAATAATAAAGTAGAATAACAAAAGAACATACACATCCTTAAGAAAATTTCACTCCTTTAATAGCATGGTTTTAATCTATATCCTTTGACTTTAATGATTTACAAAGTTTTCTTGTCCTATATCCTGATGGCATCATCAAGAAAAATTCTAATGATTGTGAAAGGACCAATCCATCAATATTTATTTTTCCCATGGAAATACTATTCATTATAATCAAATAACAACACTTCATTCCCAAAATAGAAATAATACAAGAAAACATTTCCACAATGCATTTTCTTCTTTCTTCCATGTACTTATTCTAATCTTCATGCGACTCCTCTTTAAATTCATTTAACTTAGTTATAATGGCAGAACTTTGCATGTGGAGAAGTGAAAAAGAATCCTCATTCTTGGTAGGATTTTTATTTTGGTTCTTTGAAAAAGAGGATGTATGCTTGATTATACCCATCCTTAGAATTTTAATTTACAATAGAAGCAAATATGATACTCACTCAAGAGGAGAGATGGACTGAAAAGAGAACTACCTCATAATTGGTTTTATAAATTTCAATGGGAGCGATTTTTTTTTATTTTATAATTTCATGCTATAATGGTCATCAAGGATTTATAGCATTAAAAGGTATGGCATCATGATGCTTCCTTCTTGTCTCTCAAAGGGTTTTTAACTATACTAAATAAAGCCTATTATATAAGATATGATTTCCTCCCTCAAAGCAAAATGTTTATATTTATGGAATGTAAACACAAAATGATTCCTAATGATTCTCTTTTATACTGATGCTATTTAGAGCATACACATCACCATACACTCAACTATGCATGAAGAGATAAAGGATAGATTAAACTCTTCCATGCTCAATACCACTCTAAACTCCCATAGTCTATTACCCTATGAAATTATAAAAGAGTAAGTAAAGCGTGTACTGCTAAAACCCACTCATGATAATTCATCTTTATATATTTGATGCATGAAAAACACTATGCCTATTCTTTCATCTTATCAATCCAACATATATGGTTAGGCTTGCTTTCCTATTCCTAGGCTCCACATTACAGATGATATTAGCAACACATATAGTCACTAAGTGTGTTAAATGAAGACCAGATATATTAAAAATATCATGAAATTATTAATGAAGAGAACTCATTATTACTCCGTATTTCATTCACACCATCAATCCAAAACTAGAGAAATTAGCCAGATATAAAGAATAAGTGAAGCATATTCATTTTCAATAATTGAATAATAAAAGCAAAGTATAGGATAAAAGATATCATAGGATGGGTTCAATGATTTCCTATTCACTTCATGTGAAAAATATAGAATTGCTTCTATAAACACAAGAAAAATACTCTAAGAAATATGTATCTAGTACTTCTATGCATTCCCTTAGTTATCACTCCTAATGAAAATTAATGAAGCTCTTTAAGGACTAGAATTAAATAAGTGATTAAACTCCTCTACTATCATTAAAAATAAACTATTTATAATAAAAATATGGAAAATGAATTTTGGCACCGAATACCAATAAAATGAACTAACATCACAACACTGAATGTTTCCTCCGCTATGGCACTTGTTAATATAGACTTGTTGTTTAATGTATCTATTCATTGCTTCACTGAAGATCATGGCATAAATAGTATCAACTTTAGAACTATAACACTGTTGACGGTTGAGTTCTGCGACATCCATATTGCACGCCCAAGGCTTAGCGATGCTAAAATTTTGCACCATGGCACTATTCAAAAAGAGATAAGGCTTTACAGTGCTAACTCCTCTAACACCACAAAATTGGGATAATTAGATAGGCTATGTGATGTTGATTCCTTTGACGTTGCGGTGCCTTCAAATAGAGACTAGGATCCATAATGCCCATATTTTGGCGCTCAAGCATTTTCAATTAGGGCACCGCGATAGTATTATGTTTGATGCCATAGTGTTATACAATAATTTAAATTTTTTTCTCCTTTCATGTATTTTACTCCACATACTCAACTAAAGAAACAAATTTTTATTGACAAATTATCACATAAAATATAACATAATTTACACTTATCAATATGCAATCAGTAAAAAATAAAAAATATAAAGAGGATATAATTAGGTCTAACTTTATAATTAATTTAATAATATAGTTAAAATTGTAAAAAGATAGTTATTTCCTCGACAATGGCACAAAAAACATGATGTGCGCTATGGAGTAAACTTTTAAATTATTTAAAAATATTAAGTTTCATTACCCCTAAATAATGCATTGGATTTCTTTGATATAAATAACAATAATGCCACACTTAATATACACAGGCATACATGCCAAATCAAGTAATAAAGTGTAAGAGTAGAGTGTCCCATGAAGAATTATGCATACTTGCAACAAACTACTACTATTTACTCAAATTATAATAATTATCCAACATAAATAAAAATGATAATTTTTTTGAGATTCTATCACTAAATAAAATTGAAAGAATATTAGATATAATATTTAATTAAAATGTTTTTAATTGATAAATTTAAATTGCATATCTTTCTTAATGAGACACTTCATAGTAATATGATTCATAGCACAAGCATCCCTAAATCTCTACTGAGCTTGTTGGAGTGAAAAAGATATCTGCTAATCACTTACAATTATAGTCTCTCTTTAAGAACCTAGAAGATTATATATCCTATGTTTAGCCATTAAAGAATCATATCTTAATACTCTTTAGTAGTTTATGCATTTCTCCATCGAGGCTAGACATCACACTAAATTTTAACTAGAAGGGCACTAGGTGCATTACATAAAGAGCAGAATAATATTAAAAATATATTTTAAATGTTATAGAAAAAGAGTCTTCATTAGTACTCAACATGCATTTTCAAAACAAGGAAATTAGCCTGACATAAGATGAATAACTAGCAATTTCATTTTCATTAAAATCATGGAAGAATGAAAAAAACAAGTAAGTGATGTCACTAGAAAGGATCATAGTATCTCCTCTGTACTTTTTCTCCCTTAACATATTGAGTTGCTTTAGAAAACATAGGCTAAGTACTCCAAATGATTGTATCTAATACTTTTGTAGCCTCTCTTAGAATTTATTCTAAGAGGGAACTAGAGAAGTACTCTAAAAATTCCAAATTCTACATAAGTAACTAAACTCTCTTTGAAATATAATATAATAACTATTTAATGAAAAAATATAAAAGGCATCTAACACTACATCACTTGAAAAAATGTAACCGCAAAAACTTAAAAGTGAACTAATACCTCGATGTTGGAACTTCTGCATCGCCATGGTTCTTGCTAAATTGGATCAATTTATTTAGTGAACATTCACATCTTTTCACTAAGAGATCGTGGATTTGGAAGTTATATATGGAACACTGTGATGCTATTAACTTTTGAGCATTATGACGCCCAAGAAGGAAAAAAAATGGCACCAAGGCGTGAGAAATTATGGTCTGGTATTATTTGAAAAAAGAGAATTTGATGCTGTCTAGTTGACATTTTGGCACCATGGTGTTGATAACACTATTACGCTATCTTTGTTACTACCGCAATGCATACAAGTAGAGAAATCGATGTCGTAATATCAGAATTGCAGTGCCTTAGTTGTATTGAAGGTAACACTATGGCATTATTTTGTTAGATATCATGGCATTGTTGTCTACTTAGAAATTTCATCTAGATTTTAGCTTTTCCTCCACAAAATAACTAGACTAATATTTTTTTTATAAAAAAAAAATACATAAATTGATATGAAATTTACACTTATCAAAGTCGTGTTTATTCATTCTAACTCCATAATTGAGCCAGGTCAGCTACATTGAGATATTAGTTCATCATTATAACACCTTAGTGCCACAATGTTGAGCGTCGTGGCTTCTGAGTCAATTTCTGTGAGTAAATATACATGGTTTTCTATGATAAAAAAGATTTATGAGAAATGTTTGGTGATATGTCTGGTTTCTATATAGTGGGAAAGATAGTACTTAGGAGTGGAATAGAGCGTAGAGAGAATGAGTGATAAGGTAATCATTCTGGAAAGAGTTCATCTACAAGATCTATTTAGGATTCACAAATATGAGTGATATTTTCTTCATTTTCTTTTTTTGGTCTGTCTTCTCAAATGCAACTATTGAAAAGTATTTTGTTCCAAATTAATTCTATGGCTAGCTAACTTCTTATATTTGGTAAAATGATGTGACTAATTTTTGTATTTACTAATGAAGATTCTTGTACCTAAATTTGACCTTCTTGATGGAGTGTTTAAATAATTAAGAGGATTTAGATAAAAAAATTAATTACATAGACATAGGATAAATAGGATTCTACGGTCTATAAAAATATAATCAAAATAGAGTGGGAAAAACCTTTCCTTATACCCTTACGAGCTTGACATAGATCTAAAGCTGCATATTCTCCTATTCATAACTATTATAGGTGACTCTGGTTAGAAAAATATTTATTCATTCACTATCATTAGTCCAAACCATCTTAACTTTTGCATATATTAACCTTTTATAATATTTTTCAGTAATGGTAGCACATCACCTTCATTTCATTGAGTAAGATAAATCTTGTGGCTTGCAAGGCAATGCAAGAGATAGTTGTAGCCCACTTAGGTCATCATGGGATCGACACTCTTCTCTTATATTTTATTACTTTATTGATACATACACATACATAACTGAGAACATTAGACACATATATTTAGTAACAACTAATGCTATGCATCCAATCATATACCTAAGAATTTTCTCTTAAAGATAAAGGTAAACTAAAGCTAATCTTTTTGCTACAGAGGTTGAGGAATGTGATACAATAGACTTAACCAAGCATCTACTACACTAGTTAAGTTAAAAGTATGAAAAAAATTCAAGAATGGAAAAGAAAACGGAGGAAATAATAGCCTCCTTGTGGAATAAGAAATCTATTTTATATAGGCACAAATAGAATCACTTCAAGTAGAATATGTCCTTCATGTACCTAATAAAAAGAATTGATTAAGGAAACTAAATATCAATAAGTTACGCTAGAAAAATAATTAATGTAATCAATAAATTTAAATTAAATGGTAGAACAACAAGTTAAAGAGGAGTAAGCACAGTCTAGGTGTACTTCATATATTATGAGGGGTAGACCATACTCGATAAAATATGGCTTGTTCCCATATCTAAAAGGATTTGTTCCACCTATGATAAAATTTTTGATGACATGAGAAACCCTATACAACATAAAGCATATTTTAAAGCTAGTTAATGTAGTGTTGGGGGTAGGGATGCATTGTTATTAAGATAATTCATTAGTAGCGTATCTGATGTCATAATTAATGTAGCCTTGTGATAAACTTTTCATGCAACTTAATTAATTGTTATGCTATATTAAAGTCTATAATGAAAACAAAGGCCCGACTTTGTTATAAGTAAATGTAATTAGCTCATATATCTTTGATACCTTTTATCATCTTGGATAATAAAAAGACTTTCATTTTCCAAAAATTCCTATTGTCTTATTAAAATGAATAAAACCTAAAGGAATGATAAGAAATACACTATTTCATCCTATGTTTTCTCTTTGTTTCCCATTATCTCTTGTGGCCACTATTTTACCCCTCTTTTGCTCTCCCTCACCCATGATCTCCTGTATTCGTGATTAAAGAATTCTTTTGGGTTTGCTGGGATTTTTTTTGAAGTATCCTGCCTTATTGTCAATTACCATATGAGATTTTCAAAATCACAAACTCAATTTAGATTCACCCATTTTAGGCCGACAAAATTTTATTTTCGTATGTTTGAAATAATTTTGACTAGTTTGATTCATTTAAGCATTGATAAATTTTGTTTGTTTTAGGCGTCATTTAGATTCACCCCATTTTTGTTTAAGCAACAAGAAATCCATCTCAAATGAAGCCACCATAAGTATATATGCCAACCTCAGCTTGTCATAGTTTTAAAAGGTCTATAATTAATTTTTCCTAAAATATTTTCGAAGTCAAATTTTCTAAAAAATATAAGAATAATGATAAAGTTTATTTCAACTTTGAAAAGCATTCTTATCTTATGTAGTGCTGTGTTCCAAGTAAAATATATGATTATTTTTTAAACAAGCCACATGCTTAATTTTCTATGTTATTGCCATGGATTTTTTGAAACTAATATAGAGAGATGCCATTAATGAATCTTAGGAACTAAGTAGAGCTAAAGGAGAGAATGCTGATAAGTTGAGCAGTTTCACAATTTGTTAACTACAGTGATGGTAATTGGAGCTACAAGATGTATGATTATATAGAAAACATTAAATGCAAAGTTTAAAGACTATAAATCTATTATAGCTACATAAAGTATTATAACTAGCATAGCCATTTGAGAAATGGCGACAATTCTGGTAAGTAGTATGGGAGATGGAGGAAGGTTGTTAGCTGGTATGAAGTGGAGATAAAGTTGAGTTATTGTTATCACAATCCCTCAAGGTGATGAGCGGGATGTCCATCAATTTCTTGGGATGAAGATGCCATATAGTGGTAGGTAAGAAGATAAGCTTGAAAATAGTCTCTAACAAAGTGATGATTGATCTCGATATGCTTTGTACATGCATGAAATATTGGATTACAAGAAATGGGCGTGGAAGAGATGTTGCCGAAGAAAATATGAGGGTGTCAAATGGAATGGAGAAGTCGTGACACAACCGATGAATCCAAATTAAGTTAGAGGCATTAGTGGCAAGAGACTTGTATTCAGCTTTAGTAGAGGACCTACTGACTATTGATTTCCTTTTGATGTACCAGGTAATGAGGGCTATTCTGAGGAAAATGCAATAGCCAGTTATAGATTTTTTGCCCAATATGTCACTTGCCCAATAATTAGAGAAGAAAAATTCACTCTCGAATATAAGTGAGAGAAAGGAGAAGAAATTTGAATTTCTGTTACGTTGGCGGGTTCGCCAGAGTTGATGGTCAGCAATTTGACGGCCATGTCTGATGGCCAGACGACGTCAATAATGGAGAATGGAAGTCCGTTGATTATCCAAAAAGCTCCCAAGTCTGAATTGGGAATCATTCCAAGATCTTTTAATGGTCCGCTGGTGATCAGTGAAAATTGCACATAACACATTAAAATCCCATCACCAGATATCAGAAAAGGAAAGCACGTGGTTATGGAAGCACATGTGGAAACTCCTTCGACAAATTTATATGATAATACAAATGATTTGGATTCTTTATCCTCAGGTATGAAGATCTTTGTAAACCATTTTGGGAACAATGTGAATTTGTCTAAGGGAGAGTCTTCAATCCAGAAGAGAGGAGGAATCACTTCAGATATTTGCGAGAATGTTCAACCTAATTCTGAAAGGTTTAATCCTTCACCGGTCAAGAAGCTACTGAATCCCTAGAACAAGTGAGCACATATCACGGTGAATATGTCTCTGGGTGACTCTTTCTTATATGAGGATGGCTTGGCCGTCAAATAATGTCAAACAATAATGATAGAAAATTTGGAGAAGCTTCAAAAATATATTGTGGTTAAAGTCTTTGGTAGAACGATCCCAGTACAAATTATAGCTGCGGATGAGAAGTCAATGGTCTCAATTTGGGAATTTCCATCTAATAATTCTTGGCTCAGGTTGGATGCTATGTTCATTTGCTGCACAAGTGGCTATGAAAAAGTTATTTCAGGAGGACCATGGTTTGTGAATGGTCATATTATTGGACTAGACAAATGGAGTCCAAAATTTCTACAACTTCCCTTAAGGGTTTGACAGCACCTGTGTGGATAATATTGCCGAATCTTCCGCTTTTTTGTTGGGATGAAATTAATGTTACAAAAATTGCTTCATTAGTTGGGACCCCTATGCTAATTGACGGTGATATGTTCTGATGGGGAAGAAGGGAGTTCGCAAGAGTGTGCATTCATCTCGAGCTTGATAAAAAATTACCTTTGGGTGTTTGGGTGGATGGTCTTGAAGGGAGGTTCTTTCAAAAGATTGAGTATGAAAAGATCTCAACATTCTGTTACAAATGTGGTAAAATTAGTCACCTTAACAACATGTGCAATGAGAAAGATAGCTCAGTTAATGTCTGTGCTGGACAAGTTTCTAAAGAAGGGATGGTAGGAGTAGCTAATGCTCCTAGTGAAGAATCAAATTATGGATCGTGGGTCCATGTCAAGCACAAAAGGAATAGAAGTTGGAAGGCTACCTTAAGAACAAAGAGGTAGTTAAAAGAGATGCTAACAAATATCTGGGAGTGAAGTTACTTGAGCCGGTATCAGATGTTCAAAGGTTGGAAGACCAGAATGTAGAAGCTCCTGGTAAAGTGAAGGTAGTTCATGCTGATGAAGTTGATGCTAAGGGAGAGATAGAAGCTGCTAAGTTTTCTGTCTCTATTCCTGAGGTAGGTAATAAGTTTAGCCTATTGGAGAAGATTGGTGAAGAAGATATCTCTACCAGAATTATAACTGGAAGTTTATGGAAAGAAACTGAGATGGAGGAGGGTAAAATAAATTTGATTACTGAGATCAGCTGTGAAGAAAGTGTCGTTCCTATGTAAGGCAATATTCAAGAGATTCAAAATGATTTTTATCAAGCAGTTTTGGGGAAAACCATTCCTGGTTCACAAAAGCCAAAGCTAATGAAGGAGCTTAGACACTTGGGACCTTTGAGAAACTCTTCTAGATCCAAAAAATCTGAGGTAAAAATTAAAGGTAGAAGTGGGGGTCCTTCCCCACCTTTATCCAAATTTCTTCTTTAGCATTTTGGAATTGTAGGGGGGCTAATTAGAGGGAAGCCTCCTTATATTTAAAAGAGTTTGTGAAAGATTGAGATGTGTTTTTTGTTGGGGTGGTTGAGACCAAGATCTCTTCATTGGAGAGATATGAAGTTAACAAGTTGTTGCGAGATGATTGGGATTATTTCCTATATCCATCAGTTGGAGCTTCCGGAGGTATTATGGTGTTATGGAAAGCTAATATTTCAAAATTTTCTTTAATAGAGACCTCTTCTCAATGTGTGATTGGGGAGTTAAGTATGTTGAATAAAAGCAAATGGACTGTTTCTACAGTTTATGGCAACAAAAACCCACATATGAGAAGAAGATTGTGGGAGAAATTAGAAGAAAATTGTGATAAAGAAATCCCTCTAGTTGTGGAAGGGGATTTTAATTGTGTACTTTCACAAGAAGAGAAGAGGGGTGGAAAGAAGTTCTCATTTTCTCAAGGGCCACAAGAAATGTATGCATTTATGTCCAAAAATGATCTACATGATGTTGGGATGGTAGGTCTGAAGTTTACCTGGTGCAACAATAAAAATTGAAATGCTCATATACTTGAAAGGCTAGATAGGTGTCTTTTGAATACCAAAGCAATGAAAGAAGTTCAAAATGCAGTAGTAAGGCATATGGTGAGGATAGCTTTCGACCATTGTCCATTAATTCTGAGAATTTTTAATGATAAGTTGAACAAAAATAGAGTTATTAAATATGAAGAGGTTTGGGCTTCTTTCCCAGCTTCAAGAGCTATAGTCCCAAAAGCTTGAAACAAACCAATAAAGTGGAATGCTATGGATGTCGTAAATGTAAAGTGCGGAAGAACTCTTAAAGCTCTCCATTACTGGAGCAAGGCAAAGCTGAAGAATTTTATGGAGATCAAAATTATTTTGAAAAAGGAGATTGCAATGTTACAACTGGAAGGTGTTATGGAGAAGATCTGTCTGAAGAAAAGCTGCTTCTGTTAAGGTATAAAATCCATAAGTTCAATGTGAATTTGGCTCGTTTAAGCACATGGTGGAGACAAAGAGCAAAATTGAAATGGATAAAGGAAAATTATATGAATTCAAAATTTTTTCATTCATTTGCAAATGGGAGAAGAATGGGGAAGTCTATTCATCAATTGAAGAATGATCAAGGTATTTCGGTAGAAGAACAAGCAGAAATTGAAGATGTGCTAATGAAGTTCTTTAGTAATAAATGGAGGAGTAGAAGCTATAATTTGAATGATTGGCCTCCAGTTTTAAAAACTCTATCAGATGCAGATTGTAGGCTACTAGAGGAAGAATTCTCTTACTCTGATCTAGAGGCTATTATTAAAGATAGTGGATCAAATAGTTCACCTGGATTAGATGGTATAACTTACTCATTCTTCAAAAATTATTAGTTTATAACCGGGAATGATGTATGGAAAGCAGTACTACATTTTTTTCGAACAGGACAGCTCTGTTCCTATTGGAAGCAATCAGTGGTGGCTCTTATTCCCAAGTTGCTGAATCCAATTTCTCCTTCAGATTTTCGGCCTATCAACATGTGTGGCACTCTTTCTAAGATTATTGCAAAAATGATCTTAAATAGGCTTTTAAAGGTGGTTGGTAGTCTTATATCTGAACAGCAAGAAGCTTTTTTAAGAGGTAAATCTCTTTCAAATCACATTCTTTTAGCTCAGGAATTATTTAACAAACTCAAAATTTCTAAATCAAAGAAAGGATGGGTGGCTCTCAAGCTTGATATGGAGCAAGCCTATGATAGTATGGCTTGGGATACATTGAGATTGATGTTAAATAAAATTGGATTTCCTATAAGATTTATGAATCTTATTATGGAATGTGTGGAGTTTCCTGAATTTTTTTTCTTGATTAATGGAAGAATTTCGAAAGGGATTAAAGCAAATAGTGGATTTAGACAAGGTTGTCCTTTATCTCCCTATTTGTTTATTCTTTTCTCTCAATTATTGATGAATGATATATGGCATAGAGGAATGAACTTGGGGATAAAAATTTTGACAAATGCCCCTAAAATATCTCATCTTTTATATGCAGATGATATCCTCTTGTTCTCCCAAGCTAGTATGAGCTGTAAGAGGAGATTTAAGTGAATTGCCTTAGCTTTTTGCAACCGATCTGGGAAGACCCTAAATGAATAGAAATCTGTATTACTTTATGGGAAATTAGTTAAAAGAATGAGGAAAAAGCTATAGCAAAATTATGGGGCTTCAAAGTTTTGAAAGAATTCAACTATCTTGGCATTAAGTTGACATTGGGAAGGTTGGTTGCTTCAGATTTCAATTTTATTCTTGAGAAGGTTGCTTCTAAACTTAATGTTTGAGGTAATCAGATGATTTCTCTAGCTGGAAGAATTGTATTAGTCAAATTTGTTTTGTCTCCATTATCGATTTTTGTGGCCACTCACTCATTGGTTCCAATGAGTATTCTTAAAGAAGTGGATAAAGCTGCTAGAAACTTCATTTGGGATAGAAGAGGAGGGCTACATGGCCTACATTATAAGTCTTGGGAGAACATGTGCAAAACCTGGAAGGAAGGGGGCCAAGGCATATGTTCGGTGGCTGCTGTGATTGAACCCCTTAGAGCAAAATTTGCTTGGAAATTCTTAAAGGAAGAAGAGTCTTTGCTCAATAGAACTATGTTGGAAAAGTATGGTGATAAATTCTAGGAACATACTAACAAAAATAATAGATCTATTAATTGGAAGATCTTTGCTAATGTTGCTCATGCTCTTATGCCAATCACAAGGTGGAAGATTGCAGCAGGAAAGTCTGTAGACATTATGAAAGACGTGTGGATTCCAGATAGAAGCCTAGAGAAATGGCCTACATTTATTGCTGTGGGGAATTTTGAATTTCCATCACTAGAGAACTTTATTTCAAATGGTGTTTGGAAGAAAGATTATCTAAATAATTTCTTTGTGGAGGCTCTAGTGGAGATTATTATTTAAATAGAAATCTTTCCAAATCAAAATAAGGATACTTTGGAGTTGAGACAGAGATTCTTGGGCAAGAGCATAGTAGCGATGGCTGCTTATTCTTACGAGAATAACTAGTCAGTAGAGTATGGAAGCTGGCTGAAAAAGTTACATCACAATCCTAAATTGAATGTTTTTGGTGGCGACTATTCAACGATGCAATCCCAACTAATGAATTTCTAATGTATCGGAGTTTACTGGGACATTGTTTATTTCCGAGAGGTTGTAATGAACCAAAAAATTCTTATCATGTTGTGGTTCAATGCTTGAAACTGCAACAAGCTATTGGTGTTCTTGAGAATTGGGGATTCCAAGTTCCGGATTTCTCATCAGCCAATGACTGTAAGTTCCATTTGAAAAGATTAATTGAACACAATAACTCCATTGCAAATTTATATTGTTCTCTAGTGTATTTCTTATGGAAGAGTAGAAATTTAATCAAGCATGGAAAGCAAGAACTAAGTTTGAACTATATAGCATCTAATGCTATTATGCATCAATCTCAAAATCTAATATGTTCATGGACCACTGGGGCGCTAACCAGCCGTCTCGGCTGATCTCTCATTAGCACCCCCCTCCCCCAGAATGGATTAAGGTTAATCTTGACGCGGATTTAACCAGATCTAATAATGGAGGCATTGGTGGAGTTGTTAGAGATTCTTAAGGTAGATTCTTGCTTGCCTTTGGAATGAATTTCACTCATTGGGACAGTGGATCGTTGGAGCTAATGGCGGTTCGTTCACTGAGGAAATTCTTATTTGATTGGATGTTTGAGGCAAAGGGATTTATTATTGAAGGGGATAATATCAACGTCATCAAAAATTTGCAAAATTTTGTGAATAAAGGTTCTCGGATTGAACATGAAGAAGAGCTCGAAGACCTCACTTTTTTGGATGATTTCGATAATATTCTATTCCATTTTTTTTATAGGAATTGTAATAAGTTAGCCCATTCTTGTACTAACTTAGCATAAAGTGAAGATTTTCTTTGGGAAGATCTTATTAGAAATAAGATTCCTCCTTTATTTTTACAAATTTTAAAGGAGGAATGTGATAGAAATTCTATCACCTAGTACTTTGTAATTGCTTTTCCTTTATTTTTCAATGCAATTTGCATTTCTTTCAATAATAATAATAATAATAATAATAATTTGAAAATATAGAGAGATGTATATCATTTATGGGTAGTAGGAGGCCATAATGATTGGTTCATTTAAGATAGCAAAGTATATGCTTAAGAAATTGAAAATGAGTTAATAAGTGTTAACTCATATGCTGACAAAATTTGTTAACTATAAAAGCATTATCTAGCCTCATGAAAGACATAATTATTGAGAGCCTACAAATTGGTGGAAAAGGGAAGTTTGGCTAAAGGAAACTAGTAAGGCAGGATTAGTTGGGAGCTTCGAGGGTAAAGGCATTGAGATTGAATTTCAACCAAACACATAATCTATTTGGAGAATCTCGTGAATGTAGGATTTGAAAGACAAATGAAAATCGGTTGAGGACTGGGCAATGTCCATGCCAAGGAAGAGGGACAACATGCCAAGGTTATGTGTATAAAAGGTTAGTTGAATATTATCGAACAGAGAGGAAATAAATATGTGATCATTACCGCTTATGAGAATATAGTCTACATAAATTAGTAAGTAGATAGTAATATAGTTTTGTGTAGAAGAAGAAAGGAAGAGTATGCAGAGTTAATATGAATGTCTGGTGTGAGTATGTAGGAGGATAGCATGGAAAACCAAATATGTTGTGCTTGCCTCAAACCGTAGATAGCTTTTTGGAGATGGCATACATAGTGCGGGTATTGAATTTCTTGAAAGCCTTATGGTTGATACATGTAAATTGTGTCAGAGAGTTTTCCATAAGGGAATGAGTTCAAAATATTAAGTTGAATAACTGACCAATTATGGTGGAAAGCAACTATAAGGAATACTCGTGTAGTAGCAAAATTTCCCAAATGACTAAATGTTTCATGGTAATCAATGTCATATTCTTGCTTGAAACCTTATGCAACGAGACAGACTTTATGACGAGCAATGGAACCGTCTGATAACATTTTGAGCTTTAAGATCATTCTTCAACTGATAACTTTGCTCGTCTTCATGTGAGGGGATAAAGGACAAAGTCCCTTGATCTTTTAAATCCACCTGTAGCCGATAATTTATTGGTCAGACATAGCCTAGCACCATTCTGAAATTTTGTTGGTAGTTGTATAAGATGTTGGAGTGGCTTGCAGGGTGTGGTGAATATCTAAAATGACACATGGTTTTATAGAACCTGTATGCATAATAATGACCATTAGATGTTTGGGAGGTATGGTGGGGGTGGTAGAGGCGGAGGAGGAATTAGTAGTTGGAGGGAGGGAGTTTGTAGAGGATGCTTTAGGAGACAAAGATGCTGATGTATGAGAGGAATTGTGGAGTGATTGGTTGGAAGGTGATGGAGACAATGGAGATGAGGTGATAGGTAGGTTGGAGGATTTTAAATTTTGGAGATTTAGGAGAGGTGAATGGAAGTGAGAAGAAAGAGGTAGATGTGTAAGTTTGAGTTGATGAATTCATAGAAAGAGAGGAAAAAAATAGACTAATCAAAGGCTAGATGTCTAGAGATAATTATTTTGTCTGATAGTGGATTGAAACATTTGTACCCTTTTTGAGTAAGGAGCATGGCCTAAGAATATGCATGGAATTGAGCGTGGGGTCAGCTTATGTAGAACAAATGGTCAAAGCCATGGATAACAATTACAACCAAAGGAATGGAGATGTGTGCATATCAGAGGGGTGTAATATAGATGTTAGCATGGGGATAGGGAGGAGGTGTTAGGAGAAGGTAAGAGATTTATAACATAGACAACAGTAAGGACAGCATCCAACCAAAAATGGGAAGGTAACTAAGGATAGACAAGGAGTGTGCAAATAATATATACAAAATGACAGTGGTTTCTTTCTATGATACCATTCTATTGGGGAGTATGGGAATAGGTGTATTGATGGTATATGTCGTGATGTGAGAGAAAAGACACCATAACATTGTTAAGAAATTCGCCACCACCATCTGTTCTAAGTGTGCAAATGGGAAATTTGAAATGTTTCTCAATTAATTTTTTCAATATTATAATAGTTGAGTAACATAATATTTATTTTTTAGTTGATAAATCGATGTATAAATGGAGAAATCTTCAAGAACCAAAAGATAATAGTGAAAACAATCACAATAAATAATGGTGGAATGATCGTAAACATTAGCATGAATTAATTCTAAGGGAAATTGAGATAAATGTTATGAAGAATAAAATGGTAGTTTGTGGCTTTTTGCTACAACACACAAACTACAGAAAAAAAAATTGTGGGAGAGAAACATAAACCAGGAAATTGTTTTAATATAAAAGAAATAGTACTAAAGTTAGGATGGCTAAAACGTTTGTGCCATATATGAGCTGACAAATAAACTGAGCTTGAAGGTGGCGTGACGAAAAGTGTATGATGAGGCATAGAGACACATATCAGTGACAAACCCTTATGAATGGACCATAAAGAAGAACTTGATGGGTCTTAAGATCCTTAAAAAGAAAACTAGATTTGTTAAAAAACCATGGAGCAATTATTCATTTACAATTTTTTAAATGACAAGAGTTTATTAGTGAGGTGCGGAACATGATGTAAAGATTTAAGTGGAGCTAACGGGTAGGGGTCTGGAGCAGAACCTTATCATAGTGGAAGATGGGATGAGAGGTACCATTGCCAACAAGAACTTGATATAGGATATGGGGTGAGAAGAGCAGTGGCATCACTATTTAGGTACCCGGGAGTGTTTTCAGAGTTATCAAGTAGGGATACATTGGAGGAAGAATTTAATGGAATGTATTGGAAATTTCCTCAATCTCAATAGGTTAGACAAGAGTGGCCACGTTTGCTGCAAAATTGATAGTTGATGGAAATACGAGGTGGACGAGGGGCTATTTGGGTGTTAGAGGAATGAAAGTAGCCATAACCCTGAGGGAATGAATAATGTCCTTGACCTCGCCCTTGGTTAAAGACAAGTGTAAGCTGGTGATCAATAGTAGGAGTAACGAAATGTCCTTGATAGCATTGAAAGCTTAATAGAAATCTTCGTTGCAGAGAAGGACATAAATATCTTGTAAAAGATCAGAGTAAGCCATTTGAAACACTGTTTTAAAAGATTGATAACTAGGAGGAAGACTATTCAAGATGTAAAGTATAATGTCCTCAGTATCCATTGAATCGTCAACAACAGAGATGATATTGACAAGGGATTTGATAGTGGCAAGATAGTTAGGCATTGTTTTGTTTTGTATAAAGAGTGAATGCATCTCATTCTTGAGTTGAATAAGACGTGAACGGTTGGTGGAGAAGAAGTGTTGTTCTAGGGTTGTCCATATGGAAGAAGAAGTATCTAGGTTAAGAAAATAAGGAAGAATAAAAGGGGAAATGCTTGAAATATGGCGACTGAGAGGTTTTGATCAACCATTGTCCATGTAGAAAATTGAGGGTTTAGAGTTAGCTGCCCAAATGTTGCAAGAAGATGCTTGGGAGTGAAAATGTGGCTGCCGTCAAGATAGCCAGGGAAATTGTTTGCTACAAACATTTTGGGGAAGGAGGATTGCTCGGTGGGGAAGTTATCAGGAAGCAGTTGAATGTGAATGGCATTTTTAATGTTGGAGATAAGAAACTTGAGGGTGGTAGGATTGAAAACCTCATGGATGGCTGGAGGAATTGTCGTTGCGGCTTGCAGAGTGGAGGGTGCAGACACTGACGAGTCTAGCATTAGAAATGAATGGAAGTGTTGTTAAGCTGCCGACTCTAATACCATGTTTAAACCAATATAGGGAGAGAGGACATTAATGAAGCTAAAGCACTAAACATAGAAAAAGAAGAGAACGTAGATAAGTTGTGAAGTTTCACATTTTGTTAACTACATTGATGGTACATGATGCTACATGATGTATGATTATATAGAAAACATTATGTGCAAAGTGTAAAAACTATAAATCCCTTATAATTAAATAAAGTGTTATAAGTGGCAGAGCCATATGAGAAGTGGCGATAGGTTTAGTACGCAACAGAAGAGATGGCAGACGGCTTCTAATAGGTCTGAAGTGGAAATGAAGTTGAGCTGTTGTTTTCAGGATGAACCTATCTTGTAAAAATAGCCTTGAAATTACATGAAATGATTAAATGATAAAAATATATATGATATTATTAATAAGAATTATAAATTGTCACATTCTCAATAATAGTTTGCAAATATTTAAAATATTAATTTTTTTCTATAAATCAGTTGAAAATAAAATTTTAGTTAATGTTATAAAAAAATAAATATTGCAGAAATTTAATAGTAAGCATTTTTAAATAAAAGACATTTATCATAAAAAACATCTAAGAAAGTTGTTACAAATAGTGGCTTGAATTTTTGTGATAATCTGACAATAGATGAGTGTTATTTTTATTTTTAAATAATTAAACACTATTGTTTTAGAAGCTATATCAGCATTGCTCTTTCAAATTCTTTATATTTAACTTCTACGCACATAGCACTTGACAGAGCCTAATCAAATTCCTAAAAATTAATTCTACATTCTTGAAATGCATAATCAGTTTAAAAAAAGTAGAATCAGACCTTAGTCACACTCACACAAATAATATCTAAAACACAAATTCCAATAATACCTCGAGGTATTGTTGCTATTAGATTCCCACAAAACGATACTTATTTATTAACTATAGTATTTTCGTCCCCAAAATCTAAGTTATACTTCGTTTGAGAGAGCTTTGTTATTGCTTTTAAAATGACTTTCTAATACAAAAATTTTTAATTCAAAAATTTTTTGTACTAAAAAGTCATTTTAAAAAGAAACAAAAAAGCTGTCTCAAATGAAGTCTTACTAATTTATATTACTATATTCCATCATTTTACATCATTTGAATTTCTTGTGGGTTAAGCATTAAAATAGAGCTTATTGTCAACTTATCATTATCTAATTTTACAACATAGCTGATCTTGAAATAAATTTATTAATCATGTCCATAAATGATTCGCCTGCAATTATAAAGTTTGATGGGCCTTCTCATCAAAGAAAAAAAAATTAGCCGCCTGCTTCCATTTAGAGCAACACCTCATAACTATCTAATACAGCTTAGAGATAAGTCTCCTGCTAGCTCCTAGGCATGGGTAATCATGTGTAGCAGGAGATAGGCATTTATATTGTAGACATTACATCATTCTATAATTTTTTAACATATATTCCCATCTTAAATTATTAGGATAAGACTGATGAAGAAGATGATATTTGTATCTTATGTATGCTCCCCGTTCAAACTTCTTTGATGCACGCCAGCAGGGTGCTATAGAATTAGCAACTAGGGCTATAAAGCAAATGAGTTTTGGTCAAATTCCATTTCATTGACAAATCAAACCTTTTTTTTTTTTTGTTATTTCAGTGGGACCATTATTTGTTGAGTGAATAGGAGCCAAGTTAATATGATTTGACAAATGAAACCCTTTATTTATTTATTTATGATATTCTCAAAGTTTGCTATTTCGGTGATTTTTGTTATTCTTGAAGTCAACTAAAATATGAGAGTTTTTCATTGGTTTACAGCTTTAACAGAACAAATATCACGAATGAATGTTAATTTACTTAAAAAAGTTAAGCCAACATATGATAATTAAAATATATTAGCATCTTATAACATATAAATGATTTAAACTCCTTATCATTGAAAAAATCTTTGATATGCGTTATA
Organism: Dendrobium catenatum; assembly: GCF_001605985.2. Classification (NCBI taxonomy): domain Eukaryota; kingdom Viridiplantae; phylum Streptophyta; class Magnoliopsida; order Asparagales; family Orchidaceae; genus Dendrobium; species Dendrobium catenatum. The sequence continues at coordinate 8,450,852 of NW_021319518.1, read as the reverse complement.
TTATGTAGTTTTCCAATAAATTTTTGCCTTTATTACATTCTAAGGATCAATCAGAGTATTCTAATATAGAAAATTATATAATTATTGGAATTATAAATATTCTTATATGAGGGGAATAATCACATAACAAATTTTAAAAACGTTTATGCCCTTCTTTCATATCCAAAATTAAGATGCAACAAATATTTTGAAAAATTTTCATGTTAATCCATTTCATGAAGCTCTAATTTTAAACTACCATTGAGATTACGATGTTTGCATCATTAATATGATATTCTTATATTATTGATCGTTGATGTTTCCATCAGCCATTATATGTTATTCATAGTTAAGGATCAAACCAAGCAAGAATAAAATTCAATTCTAAATAGCTTTTTTTTAATAAAGATGTAACATTAATATTCGTTATTCATTTAAGATAGGCCTAAAATTTAGAACCATGATATCACAAAATTATTCATCTTCATGTCTATGAATAAAAATAATTCGCTTATATGTGGAGGAATCTTCAGAATTGCTAGAATTTAGAAAAAAAATTAAGATACCAACATATTTGGGATTTGTTTTTGGGGAAAGTTCTTTATTAACTTAATAGTATCTTTAGAGAGTTTCAAATGATCTGAAACATTCCTCTTCTCCTATAAGGTTTTGAATGCAACAAGGAATGCTATATCAAAGAATAATAATTATTATAATAATAATAGTAATAAATAACACTCACCCTGAGCTGCTTTGGTTAGGTGTCTTGCTTTAATCAACAGTTAGAATGGCTATTATATTTTTGTTCAACCCTCAGACAGGTGGTGAGCCTCCAAGTTTTGAGTTCTCACGGGGAGATTAGTCTAATGAAAGGTTCAAAAAAGGATCATTATTATTGAAACCCTCATCAGCATTGATGACCTCATGGATAGATCCCTAAAATACATTCATATGGAGGGTGAGCTTACTTATGTTGTGGGGTTAGTAATCTTGCAAGTGGCTATGTGATGAGGAAAGTTTGAACCTACTTGGGGTGATCATTCCCTTTAACTAACTAAAATATGAGGGGAAACTCCTCCTAACTAGTCATATCAATTATGAACTTATGGTGGATCTCTGGTAAACATCTGCTATCAGATAAGCTCTACTATGTTGGGCATTGTGAACCCATGGTGATTCTTCATTGTTGAGGGATACAAGATACAAGTTCACCAATTATAACCTATTAGCTACTTATTGAAAAACTATGAAAGATTATGTTAGTGTACGTACATTTAGTTTTTTTGATTCACAACCTTTTAGGGGGTGATCAATGGTGAAAATGATAAGTAAATTAGTGAAAGCATTTATTATGACTTCCTAAAAAATAAAAGAAAAATAATGCAATGTTAGTATCATTTTTATAGCCTTATATTTCATAAAAATTCCTCATAATGACAGTGATGTGATGCCACTCATATCTTGCCCTATAAGAAGTGATCGAAAGCTTGAGGCCTTAAACATTTATTTGAACATTCATGTACAATAAGATATAATGGACCTTATAGAGCATCTAATGTCAAGTGCGAAGCTTGTGAGAAGGACTATAATTTGCCTCTTTGAATGTGCAAGGGCTAAGAAGAGACGCCACCCTTTGGTGAGTCAAGTAAAAAAAGCACATCCAGGTCTCTAAATAGTCTTGGGGTCTATTAGGCTCCTTGCTCCTTCACTTTGAAGAAGATGAATGCTTTTATGGGTGTAGCGAAGGAGTTTGTCGACAAAAGCCACGAGCCCCTCAAAACCTATTATTGGAGGTGAGATATTAGTGAGATAAATGAGTGTATTGCTTTTCTTAAATTTTGAGGATCTTCCACAAAGAGTGTCGATCCAGTAATAATGTGAAATGAGAGAGCGTCGATCCCATTAGAATGTGTTATGCTCATATGAAAATACACTAGTACTACCTACAACAATACTTATCCTAGTAAGATAATATTTTGAAGAATTTTCAAGTTAATCAGTTTCATTGAACTCTATTTTTAAACTACCATTGTGATTAGGATGCCCTTATCATAATATGATTTTCTTAGATTAGTGATTGTCGATGTCTTCATCAACCACTGTGTTATTCATAGTTAAGGATCTAAGCAAGAAAGAATAAAATTAAATTCTTAATAGCTTTTTTTAATAAAGAGTAAATTTAATTTTCTGTAATCATTTAAGATAGTCATGAAATTTTGTATTAATATATAACCAAAATTATTCATCTTCAGATCTATGAATAAGAAAAATTCATCTATAAGTGGAGGAATCTTCAAAATTTCTTCAATTTAGGAAAACTTTTAAGACTCCAACATATTTGTGATTTTTTGGGGAATGATATTTATTTAGTTAATAGTATGCTTAGAGAGTTCCAAATGATATGAAATGTTCCTCTTCTACTTTAGGGCTTTGAATTCTACAAGGAATGCTACATTAAATGATAATAGTAATAATAATAATGATATATAAATAAATAACGCTCACCATGAGTTGCTATAGTTAGGTGTCATGCTCTAATAGGCATTGAGAATGGATATTACTTTTTGGTGGTGAAAATATTATCCAAGCACTGTGATTTTAATGATAAAAATCAGTATTGTGTCTCTTAGTCTTTCTCCTATTTCTATGATATTTTGTTTTTTTTTGTGTGTTCACTATTGTTTCAAGAAATTAGTCCACCATTCACTAGCAATTCATTTTTTTTTTAGTTAAAACCCACGGCGAGGCCTATTTGTTAATATAAAGAAATGATTACAAAGTTTTTAAGTGAGACGATCAGCTCAGTAATGCTCCAACGAGCTATAAAACAAAGTAAAGAAAAACCTTGTAGCCGAAAGTCTCCATTAAACAAAAATATAATATAACCTAATAACATGCTATCGATGCTACATATAAGCATCCAAAAAAGAAAGATATAATAAAAGAATGGAAGCACGATCATTCTGCATTAAATATTGACGACAACCATAATCAACTTCACCTGTAAAACAAAAGGCTGCAGAGCAAAAGTATGTGACATGAATTTTTTTAGTTAAACCAAGAATAATTGTGTAAATTTAAATTCGAACAAAGGTTTAAATAATAAAGGCCACATAATAAGAAATGATAGAAGCCAAGGCACCACATACTACAAAAAAGAGGATTAAAATGGATAAAGCTCAGAATAAAATTAGTACAAAAAGCCTCATTAAGGTAATCCTCAAGCCACTCTATCCTACCCTCACGAGCAAACACCATCAAGCACTCTAAGAGACCCGAACAATAAAGCTTAAGGAAATAAGGAAAATAGAACAACGCCACCATAATATCACAAAAATTGAGCCCGAAGGCACTCCAGCACATGAGGTGACAAAAGACCCAAACAACAAAGCTTAAGGCCACCAGCAAAACAACAAAAATCATCCAAAATATCATAAATACCCAGCCCGAAGGCACTACAGCACATGAGGTGATACAAAAAGCCGAGGCAAAGTCCCCGGTTCATAAAGGGACCACCAAAACAGATAAGGAACCCATAAATTGAGAGCATAGGCAAAACAACCCATAAACCCAACCAAACTCCCACAATTACCCCCAGTCAGCCAAAACCGCAACCTGAAGGTAAGAGACCACCAATTGTAAATACCATCAATAACATCACATGTGCAATCAAAGCTCAACTTTATATCCACCAAGACAATAGCTAAAATGAATAACACAGTGAGATGATAGCAAAAAAAAAAAGCACAAAGAGCCCCAAAAGCCCCCAAAGAGCCCCTACAAATAATCAGAAGCCGAAATGAAAGACCCCAACAACCAAAGCTGGAGAACCATCTAACACTAGTAGAAAGAATAGGGGATGGCTCCAGAAATGAAAGCCAACAACAATAAACAAAAATAAGCCCAAAATCACCCCCGGGCAGCCAAAAAAACCACATTAAGATACACCAATTAAATTTTAACATAGGGAAGAGCAAGCTCATCCAGCTGAAATAAACCTTTAAGAGCAATAGGAATATTGGCCTCAATATAATAATAGAAATCCTCAAGATTACAACCCCAATTAGCAAGCCAAGAGGCACAAGCAATACCCTCCTTGCAAATATGTTGAAAAGTGAAATTCATAAAAACCATTAGATTTTTAATTTCCCTAACTTAATAAAAAAGATTAGGAGAGCAACACATATCATCCACAAAATTTAAAAATTTGAAATCAAAATCAGAATTCATCTCAATAAGAATTTTAGAAGATTAAGAGAGATGTAAACCTTAAGACCATAAAGAATGGCCGAAGTGATAGCAACAAAATAATTACAACTCGAATAGGACCAGTGAAAGCCACAATCAGATTTCCATTATTGTCCTTGATAGCTCCACCACAACCCATCAAAGAGCCACTGCTAGCACCCGCAACATTTAATTTAAAAAAAAAATTTACTAGAGGTTTGAGCCAATAAATAATGTTATCCTTTAAAAGCAATAGGTAAGCCCTCCAAATTAAGGCCTAACACAATACCAAAAAAATAATAGTTTTTAAAGTTCTTCAAAGAGAGCAAATTAACAGCACAAAGAGACAAAAAATTATCTTTAACCATTTGAATGACCTTCTTATGATTCATCAGAATACCATTAAAGAGAGAGTTATTCCTCTCCAACCATAAGAACCACAGAATAAGATAAGGAATATTATTACAGGATTGCCTTTTAGAATTGATGAACCAAGCCTTAAGCATAGATTTAAGAGTCAAGTTAGCATTAAAGCAATTTAATTGAAACAAATCATCAAAATAAACCCAAGTTTTGATAGTAACCGATCTAGAAGTTAAAACATATGCATATTTTCAATATGGTAACAACATTGACACTTAGAAGGTAACATAAAACCTTTTTTGTGAGATTATATCTGTGGGAATAAATATATGAAGAATTCTCCAAATAAAAATAGACACAGATGTAGGAATGCTCTTATACCAAATCAAAGAGAAAATATTATCACTATTTCCATGAGCTCTGAAAGTATTCCAGGCCTTTTTTATGTGAAAGCCACCATTACTAGATAAATCCCAAAAGATAATATCCTTAAAATCAATATTAATAGGCAAGTTAAGAATTTGATGAATAATAAAATCAAGAACAACATTAGTAAGTTTCTCATAATCCAAATAATTATTCGTAAAGATAAAATTAACCTTAATCAAAGCAATAGGAGACAAATTCAAAATAGAATCAATAGAATGTTTGCCTAACCAACAATCTTGCCAAAAGAAAGCATTACCTTCACCAAGGACCCAAGAGATGTTGGGCTCAACCTCCCATTTAACCTTGCAAAGTCTTTGCCACATTCAAGAATCGCCCTACTTAAAATAACAAGTAGTAGGATGCTTGCCAACACATTATTTGGAAGACATAAAATTTGCCCAAAGACTCATTTTAGCATGAAAATTATTCCAAAGTTTAAAAGAGAAAGCCATAGCCAAGTCATTCATATTTTTACAACCTAAACCCCTTCAGCCAGAGCACCACAACATTTATCCCAAGTACCCCAAGCAATTTTTGAATTAATAGAAGTACCTTTCCCAAAAAAATTATTAATAAGTTTATGCCCCCTATTAGAAACAGCTTTAGTGGGAAGAATAATTTGAAAACTATAAACCGAAAGAGAGCACAAAACACTCTTGATATTAGTAATCCAACCACCAAAGCTAAGAAAATTAGAATCCCAAGTTAAAAGTTTATTTTGAATAGAGGCAATAAGATCATAAAAAAGAAGGGTTTTCCTTCAACCTTTAAAAAGAGGGACTCCAAGGTAATTAACGGGTAATTGACCTTGGATAAAGCTAGTTAAATCTTTAAGGACCAAAATAAGATTATTAGGAATGCTCTTAGAAGAAATAAAATAGCTTTTATTTTTGCTAAAAGATAAACCACTCACCATCTCAAATTGATTAAAAAATTCCATAAGTTTTTGAATTCTATTGGAAGAAGCATTGATAAAAATAATAGTCATCCACAAAAAATAAATGAGAAATGAGAAAGCCACCCAAAGTTTTAAAATAAAGACTAGGATTATTGTAGAAAAAATTGGTAAGGCCTCTAGATAGAAATTCAGTAGCAATAATAAAATGTGCAGGAGATATAGGATCCCCTCGCCTTAAGACATGAAAAGATTTAAAGAAACCATTAGTAAAATTGTTCACAATAATAGTCAAATAAACACCTTAAATACAGTTCTTAATAAGCGTAATAAAAATAGAATTAAAGAAAAAACACTCCTGAATATGATAAATAAAGGACCAATCAATATAGTCATAAGCCTTGGCAATATCAAGCTTTAAAATCAAATTCCCCCATCTCACGCTGACATCCAAGTCATGGCAGAATTCTTGAGCCAATAAAATATTATTTTTATTAACCCTACCATTCACTAAATCCATATGAGAGGTAGAGATAATTGTAGGTAAAAGGAAAGTAACACGATTTATGATAATATTTGAGATTAACTTATTAAAAAAAGTACAAAGACTGATAGGTCTAAAATCATTGAGAGTGTTGACAGGGTTATTTTTGGGAATACGCACAATGGAAGTAGACATAAAAAACTTAGGAATAGAGTTACCTGTGAAAAATCCATAGTAATAGCAAAAATAACATTATTAATAATATGCCATGATTTTTGAAAAAATTGAGTATTAAACCCAATAGGACCAGCCCTGAATCACTATTCATACCAAACAAAATTTCTTTAACCTCCTCAAAAGGAGGTTTAGAAAGATTCACATTATCCTCTTGGGTAATAAGATTAGGAATAAAGGAGTGATCATTAATCTGAACCAGGTAAAAATCCTTATTGTGATTACTTTGAAAGTGAATAACATCTAAATTTGTAATTTCCATAATATTCTAAAAAAATAGAACCATCATCACGTTGGATTTTATTAATACCATTTTTAGCCCGTTTTCTCTTAACAATCGCATGAAAATACTTATTAGTTCACTTACAACTCATATGAGACAAGACTAAGTAGACTAAGGTTATAGTCGGTTTTCATTTTATTTTTCCTTTCTTTAGTCTTATCATTTAATTATGTGGATATCATTGCAAAGTAACCTTGCACACACATAAGGGGAGAGAGAAAAATATTTTTGGAGAGGGTCTTTATTAAGTACAACATACTGTATGATTTTAGATTCGTAATGTACGACCTTACTTTGACTGTATAATTTTAATTCATACTATATAATTTGTTGTGCTCTATTAAAACCCTAGCCATCAGAGGTAAAAAGAAGATAATAATTATATGATGGTCATAATATATTATGATTTTCTTTGTATTATATGCCCTAGTTAAAATCTTTCTTAATTAATCACATGATATCATGTAATCAAATCATGGATACTTATTATGATCAATCATATTAAATAAAACAGTTCTTATAATAGGATTAGCAGTGTAAGAAATTGGTCATATAAGACATCTTACCAAATGAAATACAATATTTTTGTAATGATCATATTCTATGATGTCCAAAGTCCTAGACAATCGACAGTGTACAAAGTTGGTCGTCCTAAGGATTATCCTAAATGAACAGAAGGAATTTTTATAGTTCAAACCCAACTATTTTTTTTTAATTAAAACCCATAGAGGGGCCTACGTATTAGTATTAAAAAAAATGTTACATAGTCCTAATAGCTGACCATCGGCCCACTAATGCTATTACGAGCTACAAAACAAAGGAAAAGAAAACCTACGAGCCAATTATCACCACTAATAAAAAATACAAAGCATCCTAATAACATGCCAATGATGTTATACGCATGCATCCAAAAAAGAAAGATAATATGATTACAGTAAGGCCCAATCTTTTTGCAAAAAAGGATGATGATAGTATAATGCAGCTTCACCTGCAAGGAAAAAAACTTGCACCATAACAAAAGAAATATTAAATAACCATAAAAATAATAGCATGTAGCAACCAAAAAGCCAAAGAAAAATCTGATCCAAGTAAAGCCAGTCTTAGAATTCAGACTTAAAGAGCTAAGTGAATAATTAGTAAAACAAGCTTCATAAGGAAGATCCACAAGCCACTCAATCCTACCAATAGTATCACCCCAAACCAGCAATTACAACCCTTCCAGCACCACATAGGATCCCCAATAGAATAGCACATATTATCCATAAACTAAAATGAAATAACCACCTCAAACCACCAAAGATAGAAAAATAGAAGGAACAACAATAACCATGGGCTCAGGACCCAGCTGAAGATAGTCCAGCTAATAGAGAAATTCACCTCAGCTTGCGCCAGAAGGAATCCCCCAACACCATAGAAACAAAGGACTAGATCAAAACATAGGATATTAAAAATTCCAGAACAAATAATGATAGGCCACCTGAAGTCATAAAGCCATCCAAAAGAAGCATTCAAAAATAAGAAAACCCAGCCATAACACCATAATTACCCCCAACACCCCACTTACTAAAGGTAGGAGAGCAACAATGGGTCAAACCTTCAGCATTAAATCCTGAGAAATCATTGATCAAATACAAATTCTTAGAGATAATAGCTAAATAAGAAGGACTAGAGAAAAGCCAATAGTATTTAACCAAGAAACTAGAAAAGGAGAAGGAGGTGCTAATGAGATAGCACAAAAAATTCCAAAACCTTGAGATAAACTCAGACAATAGAAGATAAAAACTAGTCCAGATGAATAACACAATAGGAAAATTAGTATGGGCAATGCAGAAGGACCAAGTGATAAAGCAGCTAAAAAAATCAAGTAAAATAGAGGGCCCAGCTATCACAATATAATTACCATTAGCATAACAAATAATACAACAAATCATTGCTCGCATCCAAATTAACCAAGGTAATAGCTAAAAAAGGTAGCTTAGAATGCTGGAAGAACCTGAAAAGAAAAAAACCAAAAGAAAACAAACCATATAGTGGGCCAGCATAGAGAGTGCAAGAGAAGAGCAAATTAGCATAAAGAGTCCCAAAACAAAACTAAAATCTTTTACATAAATAGATAAATAGCAGTCCAGATTTTGACCTCCAGCAACAAGGTATAAAAACCTCTAGAAAGAATAATAATAGCACTTACATAAGTCAAAATTAAGATGTAAAAGAGTTTCCACATCAGAGATAGTCCAAGCAACATAAAGTAAATTCTAGGGATTATAGAAATAATGCACAACAACCCAGCCAATCAATAGGAGAAATTTGTCACACCAATGGTAAAACAAGGCCCAACTAATAGAAATCCACATGAAAGGACTAAACTCGAACACCAACCAAGAGACAAAAAAGCTAAGATCTAATATAAGGATAACCATAAGCATCAAGGTTAAGTAAACCATGAAGAGGGGCATGGCTAGTGTCCCAAATAAAATCAAAAAAATAGTTCATGCTATAACCCCACATAGTCATCCAAGAAGCACAGACATTACAATCCTTGCTGATATGGTGAAATAAGTAATTACAAAAATCATCAAGTTTTTAATTTCTCTAACCAGATAGAAGAGGTTTGGAGAACAACACATCTCATCATCAGCTTGAAAAAGATGAAAATCATAGTTAGAACTAACCTCAGTATACATATTAGTTAAGTTAAGAAGAATGCACAACTGAATACCATACAAAATGGCCCTAGAAATAGCAGTAGAATTGCTCCCCTTAACAAGACCCACAAAAGCAACAATGAGGCCACCATTACTATCTCTAATCACACCACCACAACCACCATAATAAATTAGTACTAGTGCCATCCACATTAAGCTTAAGGAAATTAATGGGAGGTTTATGCCTGTAGATAATATTAGAAATGGAAGGAACACCCTCCAAATACAAACCTAAAATATAACCAACAAAGTAATAATTTTTAAAGTTCTTAACAAAAATCAGATTCACAGTCAGTAGAGTTAACACCTTATCCTTCACTTTCTGAATAACATTATGATGGTTCATTCTCACATTATTAAAATGGGATTGATTCCTTTCCAGCAAAAGAAACCAAAGAATAAGGGAAGGAATGAGATTGCGTATGTGACCATTGGAGTTAAGAAACCATAACTTAAGCATAGAATTAAGAGACAAATGAGAGTTAAAATAGCTTAGTTGAAATAAATCATCAAAATACACCCAAGTTCTAACAACAAAAGGACCAGATAAGAAAACATGAAGCATATTCTCCCTGCGGAAACAACATTGGCATTTAGAGGCCAAGGTACAACCTTTCTTGATAAGATTATCATCCTTAGGAATAAATCTATGGAGGACTCTCCAAACAAAAATAGAAATAGTAGAAGGAATGTCCTTATGCCAAATATTATGGAAAATGCTATCATTATTTCTTTTATCTCTAAAAGTATGCCAAGCACTCTTTAAATAAAAAACATCATCTTTGGAAAGATCACATACATAATATCCTTAGAAGCATTATTGATCGACAGGTTTAAAGTACTATGGATGATACAATCAAGAATCTCATTGACAAGCATATCATAATCCTAACAATTATTATTAAAAATGGTGTTGACCAAAATCGAGGAAGTAGAAGAAGAATTTAGCATAGAGTCAATAGAGTTTTTACCTAACCAATGATCCTACCAAAAGAAAATATTACTATCACCAATGCCCCAAGAAATGAAGGGCTCCACCTCCCATTTAACCTTGCAAAGCCTTTTCCAAACTCTAGAATCACCTTGTTTAGATAAGTAATTAGTAGGATGCTTACCAATACAATACTTAAAAATCATAAAATTAGCCCAAAGACTAACATTAGCACGTAAATTACGCCAAAATTTAAAAAAAAAAGCTTTAGCAAGGTCATTAAAGTTCTTACAACCAAGACCACCTTCATCCAAAACACCACAATAATTCTCTTAAGTAGCCCAATTAATTTTAAAGCTAGAAGAAGTGCCTCTCCAAAAAAATTATTAATAAGCTTGTGAAGTCTATCACAAATAGCTTGAGTAGGAAAAATTGATTCAAATCTATACACCAAAAATGCACAAAGAACACTTTTAATAAGAATAACTCTACCACCAAAAACTAAGAAAATTAAACTCCCATGATAACAATCTATTTTGAATAGAAGAAATAAGATCAGCAAACAAAAAGGATTTTCTCCTACTAAAGAAAAGAGGAACACCAAGATATTTGATAGGCAATTGAGCATGGGAAAAGCTAGTAAGATTATTAATAGATAAAATACAATCATTTAAAATTCTCTTAGAGCCAATGAAACAAATTTTATTTTTCTTAAATGATAAGCCACTAATCCTCTAAAAATGGTAAAAGAAATCCATAAGCTTCCTAATTTTATTAATAGTCCCATTAGAAAACACAATAAAATCATTCGTAAAACAAAAATGAGATAGAGGAAACCCTCCAAAAGTTCTAAAATAAATTCCAGGATTGGCATCAAATAAGTTAGTAAGACCCCTAGAAAGAAAATCAGTAGTAATAATAAACAGAGCTGGAGAGATAGGATCACCTTGCTTTAAACTATGAGAAGCTTTAAAGAAACCATTATTAGAGCCATTAACAAGAATAGAATAATAAACATTTTCAAAACAATTCTTAATAAGCATGATAAAAATAGAGTTAAAGTCAAAATTTTTTAAAATAAGGTAAATGAAGCTCCAATCAATATTATCATAGGCCTTGGCAATGTCAAGCTTCAAAATTAAATTACCACCTCTCACCCTAACATCTAAATCTTGATAGAACTCCTGAGCCAACAAAATGTTATCGTTAGTGGCCCTACCTTTCACAAAATCCATTTAATTAGGAGAAATAATTATGGGTAAAATAGAAGTTAGTCGATTCATAATAATTTTCGGAATCAACTTATTAAAGAAAGTGTAGAGACAAATAGGTCTAAAACCATTCCAATTAATAATAGCATTGTTTTTGGGAATAAGCACAATAGTAGTAGAAGTAATGAACTTGTATAATGGTACCAGCCAAAAAATCTAAAATAACAGCAAAAATATCATTACCAATAATATGCCAAGATTTTTGAAAAAAATAGAGTGGTAAACCCATCAGGCCCAGCCCCAGACTCCCTAATCATATCAAACAGGGTTTCTTTCACCTCCTCAAAAGAGGGAAGCCTAGAAAGAAAGATGTTCTGCTTAAGAGAAATAAGGGAAGGAATGAAAGAATGATCAATAATCTGATCAAGAGTAAAAACTTTATTAAACCTTGCTTGAAAATGATTTACAGCTAAATTAACAATTTCCATAGGATTTTCAATAAAAGACCAATCCTCCCTTTGGAATTTATTAAAACTATTTTTAACCCTTTTTCTCTTAACCAAAGCATGGAAATACTTAGTGCTGTTATCACCTTCAAGCAAATGCTTAGCAGCAGGTTTTTGGCTTCAAAAAAACTTCTTCCTAAGCTTGAAAATTAAAGAGATCCTCTTTGCACTTATTTAATAAAGAAAAATTAGTATCAGTAGGGTCATTTTTACAAGCCAATTCAAGAGAATTTATAAGTTGCTCAGCTTGCATAATATTAGAGAAAATATTTTTAAAAACATGATGATTCCACCAATTTAAAACTTATTTCAGCCATTTCAACTTAAACTAGAGTCTCCTCATGCCTAAAACAGAATTATCAAGATGTAAAGGAGCTTGCCAATTAAGCTGAACAACATCCAAAAAATAGTCATAGCTTAACCACATGTTTTGGAATCTAAATTGAGAAGAAACATTAACATGTCTAAACTTAATGTTGATAAGTAAATGGAAGTGATCCAACAAAGTTCTACTCAAATGCCGCAAATTGGTGGAAAACAAAGAATTAAGCCAAGGATCATTAAAAAGAACACGATCCATTATTTTCCATAAATAACCCCTATTCCAAGTGAAGTTATTACCAACAAACCCAATATCAATAAGATTGCAACATAAAATCATAATATTAAAATCTTCCATAGAACGATAAGGAGGGGAACCTCCAATCCTTTCAGAAGGAATAGTAAGAGTATTAAAATTACCACCAATAAGCCAAGGAAAATTACAAATATTATGAAAATCAATAAGCTGCTTCCAAAGCAATTTTCTATTATAAAGAGAGGAAGAAGTGTATACAAAAGAAGCACAACAATAAAATTTAGAGCATCAACTTTACAATGCAAAACCTAAGTAAATTCACCAATAACATTAATTTTAATCGAATCTTTCCAAAAAAAAAACCAAATCTTGTTAGAGACATTAGAAATAGCATGATTAAAGCCCCAAAAATGAGAAGTGCTAATCAACCTAGTAGAAGAGATAAGAGGAGTTCGAACCCAACTATATTTTTATTGTACTATATGATATGTTATAAAAGTTGAACATTTTGTATAAATGATTTTACAAAATGAGTATGAATTATATTGTTCGTATTGTACGATACATGTATTATGTTAAATGAAAGAAGACATATCTCTTAAAAGGGATAAGTTGTAATGAGATTTGTGAGGGATAAGTTGTAATGAGACAGGGTTTTTCAAAGTAAGAATCTTGCGAAGTATCTATAAGCATCTGTTTAAATTCTCTATGACTCTGGAGAAGAAGCTCTTTAGCAAAGATTGTGGTTCTCTGATCTTCTACTGGAGGGTGAAAATAGTGTTGCGGTTCTCTAACCTTTACCAAGAGGATAAAAATAAATTTGTTATTCTATGACCATCACAAGGATGGTGAAAATAGAGTTGTGGTTCTCTCACCATCACTAGGATGGTGAAAATAGAGTTGAGGTTCTCTGTATGTAAAAGAGTCACAATTCTCTACTGCACTAGGGAGGTGAAATAACATATGTACAGGATTCTCCGCCTTGCTATGGGAGCAAATGAATAGTCACTAATATTTAGTAAAATACTTGGAGAGGGAGTCTCCAAGGAGTGGATGTAGGTCAAGTTGATAAAACCACTATAAATTATAGTGTGTTCATTATGATTATTTTTTTCACTTTATTTTATGTTATTATATGTGTGGTTGAAATTTTTGATTTAATTTTTTTTTTTATAAAATTTACATTTTTCATATTTGTTGTATCAGTTATTGTGTGTGCATTTAAAAATTTTTAAAGAAGTTATTTTTCACTGAAGAATTTTTTAAATAACCAATTCATCACCCACCCTCTTGGTTTTTCTTAGTATACTTCTTTAAAGTTTTAAAATCCTTACAAAATTTCAAGTAGTATCATAATGGGATTCATAGATTAACTTTTAGAAAATTATTGAAAAATTATTAATGGAAAACTTTGGAAATCAAATTACTATTAAAAGATATTCAATCACATGACCACCTCTTTTTGGTAATATACCTTTTGATTTTTACAAAATTTGCATGTCTGCTTTTGTACAATCAGTTGTTTACTGTATGTGGATGTTAGTTTATGAAGGATAATCCGCACCTTCATTTAGTAAACAATGCTAAAACTAAAAATACTTTTTTTCTAAATGGGGTACTGATGAAAGATATTTAGCTTAACTGAATGTTAAATACATTAACTTTTTTTTTTGTGCTTTAAAATATGAAGATTACATGTGTGTTTCCATTTACACTACTGGTAAAGAGATTTGGGTTAAAATCTACAAAACCTATGAAGGAACAGAAGAAGTGAAATAATCTAGGTTTAATACTCTGCTCCATGATTATGAACTCTTTAATATGAAACCTGGTGAAACCATATCTAAAATGTATACTTGGTTTACACAAATCATCCCTTCCCTGCAAGCATTAGAAAGAGAACTCACAAATTCTAAAAAAGTTAATAAGATTTTATGTTATTTACCTTCTTCCTATGATACAAAAATCACTACCATTACTAAATCTAAACATTTGAATATTTATTCTATAGAAAACTTACTTGGGTCACTCATTTACTACAAGCAAGAAATGAGTCAAAGGTAGCTTGATGCAAATGAAAAGAGAAAGGAGAAAAATGTAGCCATAAAAGCTAATGACTTAGACAATTCTTTTGATCAGACATTTCAGAAGCTTTCTGAAGAAAAAGCAAAAGCATCATCAGCAGTGGAGCAAACATAAAAATTATATTAATTTGAAAGCTTCCTCTAATATTATATGTTATGAATGTATGAAACCATGGAACTTGAAGACTGATTGCACGAGTCTTATTTCTCATCAAAGCAAAGAGAAGGATGAAGAAAAAAGTAATTCAAAAAAGGGCTAGCAAAGGATTTAGAAGGATTCTTACATCTCAACCTAGGTTTAAGAAACCTCTCTTCAGAATGAACTACTTGTTCACAAAGAGGCTCTTCAGCCTCGATAGATATGAATCTCATTTTATTAAAAGTGGACATAACCCTCTTATCACTAGCCAAAACCTTAGGAGCCATTTGGTGATTAAGAAGATTAGGAGAAGAAAAGTTAATAAAATCACAACAAAAAGCAAAACAAAATGTCATAAAAATAATAAAACCAATCATATATATTTATAAACATGAAGAGAACTATGGCGCTTTGATGGGTAACACCGCGGTGCTGATAAAAATACTAAACAATAATATATAAGTTTATGATGGTATTATGCATGAATGACAAATAGCATTGTGATGCAAGAATTATTAAAAAGACCAACAACTTTTTCACCAAGAAAGTGCCAGGGTATTTTACACATGTGCGTGTTGCAATGCTCTAGAAATACCAGTATTGTTGTATTAAAAAGACTAGTTATGGTTTTTACGTAACATTGCAGTTCCTTATACATAATCATAATAAAAGTAGTTTCATTAGAATGTACGATTGAATTTGAATTGTTAACACTTTAGAAAAGGTTTATTTAGCATAATGGCTCTGCATGGATCAACACTAAACTGTTGTATGAGTAAGAATAGCTTTGTAATACTTAGAAATATAAGTTGAAAGCATTATAACATGCCAATTATAACACTTGCTCAAATATCAAATTTAGAAGATTTGTCTATTTATCATTTTAAAAATATAATAGAGCTTTTATAAATCATCAATATAAATAATAAATAGCAAAAGAAACTAAAATTATATAAATCAAAATATTTTTCTATTTATTCATTAAAAGTTTATTTACACTAGCAAGGAGATAACTACAATTCCTAATTTTTCACAGGCTCTAGACTATAAAAGAATAAAAAATATGTATAAAGAAAAGTTTAAAGATGTACTTGAAGTTCATTATCAGTATCACAACTTACGATCCCCACCCATTCCCTATCCTAAAATCATAAAAATTTACATAATGAACTAAAAAGCTTAGCAGGTAACCAATACTCTATCACTCCTTTAAATGCAATATAAAAGAATCAATATGTATGTTTCAATCCTAGTCAATATGTATCATCACTTAGTATATGACATAAAAATCTCAAAAATTAATAATAATATCATTATAATCAATAAAGTCAAAAGAAATCTATCAAATTATAAGATATAATATAAAGAGTATTATAACCCAATGAATAATGTCAGTACATTAGGATTTTAATTATATCTATCAATCAATTCAATGCCATATAATGTAATCAAACAATTATAAGGCATTATCATGTAAATGCAATCATGAATGCAATTACTCTTTCCACCATAATTATTGCCCAGTTGGTATCAGTCTTCTTAATTTAGGCCTAACTATCAATTAATTAGTATATATGAACCACAATTTTTATCTTGTTAGATATCAGTCATAGTTAGGCCCAACTATCAACCAATTGGTATCAATCTATCATATCTATTGCCCAATTCGGTATCAGCCTTAATTAGGCTCAGTTTACAACCAATTGCTATCAGTCTTCATCTTTCATGTTAATAACTAACCTTCCATCTTGCCTTCCTTGCATGCAAATGTTACTTTTTTGTTGATATCATTTATAAAATATAATAATTCATAGAATACAGAAAAATCTATGAAATTTATTTACTATGCTTTTGTTATTTTCTTCAAAAAATTGTAAATTGCAATTTAACTAGTGGATGTTTAAAAAATTCCTATCAAATTATTCATATTGATGAAATATATGACATACCAAAACTTATACGATGAATGTTTTACCAATATAAAATTATCCTCATTTTTTTGTAACAAGAATAGAAATTTGATCAAAAAAATAACAAAAACAACAAATTATAGAAATAAAAAATTTGGTAATGGTTCCTTACAGTGAGGAGAGCAAATATCTCAACAAAAAAGAGTGAAAAAATTTCTCTATGATCTTTAAATCCCAAGTTCAATAATCTCTCTCAACTAATTTCTCTATAATTTATGTTTTCTATTTATCTAACCTTGTTAAAAATGTATGGGAAGAAGAATAAATGTCATTTGACAAATTCATTTAATTGATTATTTACTTAAAAAATTCATAACTTCAAATTTAGTTGATGAATGGATAATATATTCCTGCTAAAATGTTCATATTTATGAGATCTAGCATATACCAAATTTTTTTGCGGTGAAAGTTTTACGAATAAATAATTATCCTCGTTTGTTTGTAAAATAGATTTAAATATGATTAAAAAATATCAAAAACATCAAATTATTGAAATTAGAAAGAGGGTAATGGTTCTCCATAGTTAGACGAGGAGATCTCCCAATGTGTCCGAGTGATGAAAATCGTTCTATGACCTCCAAACCCTAAGTTTTATTTTTTCCTCTAATTTCTCTCTAATTTTGGTTTTCTATTTATTTGTCTTTGTTACAAACGAATGTCAAGAGGAAAAAATGCCATTTGACTAATTCATTTAATGTGATAAGTTATTTGTATTAAAATAAATTTATAATATTATATAATTATGTAATTTAATGAAATTTTCAATTTTTTTAGGGGAAACCCACAGAGGGGCCTATGCTTTGATTAGAATAAGAATTATATGGTATTTAAAAATGTTCTCGAGCTCGCTACTGCTCAAAAGAGCTACAAAAAAAATAAAGAAAACCTAGGATCTCATGATCCCTACTAATCAGCATTCAAAAAGTCCTAGGTACATTCTATGGAGCCAATTGGCAAACACCCAAAAATTAGGAAAGAAAAAAGAGATTTCCCTTAAGCTCCATCTCTCCACAAAAAAGCCAGGAACAAATAATCTTGCACAAAAAGGAACCTATAATAAAATTTATAAAAACCAAAAGTTCAAACACCAAAATTCAAACCTAGCATTGTAGTTGACACTTGTGTTGCTATAATTACCTATGAGAAAAAAGGTTCTACCAAAGAAATTGCATCCATAATGGAAAGAGCTAAAGGGATGGTTACAAATAATGAAATGAAGAAAGAAAAAGTAATCATGCCCACACAGCCTATTAATAAGGTTGAAATTAAGATTAAATAACCCATTTCTGTTCTAGTAAATTCCATTATACAATAGTTCCCAAAAGGGTAAAAACCATTAGCAAAAACTAGCACAAAGAGAGAATGCAAATCCAAAACAAGAGAGAAATTATGCATCCACCGTGAAGCACTAAGAAACTCCCAGATAAAATGCCAAGCTGACTGATCAGATAATACAATAAACTTAGCAACAACCATCAGAAAAAATCCACATAATATAATTGAAAAAAGAATTACATAGGATCTCATAAATAACAAGATAATAATCCACCAGAAAAGCCCAAAAACACTAATGTTAAAAGTATTAAAAGTGGCCCCAAAACCACAACCATAACTTACAACATACAAATCCAAAAAACATATAGATCAAGAATAAACAACTACCAATCCAACAAAAATTGAACATTTTCTCAACCATAACTTACAACCTAATAACACAACCACTCAACCCAGTAGGCATCTGAGGAGGATGAGATGAGCAATATAGGTCATAAAAATTAATCTTTAGCAAGATACACTCATACCCAGACCAAACAAATCTCGTGATAGACTAAAACCACAACAACACATCAGAATTAATGCCAAAAATCCCAAAAAAAACATCAAAGAGAACATGAAAACAAAATAAATAAAAAATCTAGAAAACAAAGAGTCAAAATTACCAAACAAAATATTAGAATCCACCATACCACAAAAAACAAACCCCCAAAAACCATAGCAATCAATAAAGAAAATGACCTGAAAGAAAAAAATCAAAAAGAAACATTAAAGACACAAACACAAAAAATTAGGGCACTGAAAGATTTAAAGGGTCTAACATAACAAAAGTCCATTGTTTAAGAAAATCTTAGATGGGCTAGATATTGGGAAAACCAGAACTGTCCAATCTCACCAACCCCTTTAATTTATCAAGTAAAGAGTTATATACATATTCAGTAAAATCTCTTAAATTGCAACCAAGTTTAGCAAGACAATCAGAAGCCACAATACCTTTACAAAAAATTTGAGTAATAGAGAAAGAATTGAGCGAGATCCATTGCTCAATATCTCTAATCAAATAAAAGTATTATGGATTAGAAAACATATTAAGATTAATATAATAAATAAGATGTTTAGCATCAACTTTCACCCAAACTTGATTAATACCTGAAGAGATACATAAATGTAATTGATATTTCATGGATTGAATCTCAGACAATATCATAATGTTGGAAAGAATAGGACCCCAAAAAGCAATGATAACATGGCCATTAGAGTCTATACTCAAACCACCATAACCTACCTTAGAGTTATTTAGAGAACCATCAGGGTTGAGTTTAAACAAGCCAACCATAGGTTTAATCCATCTCAGAATTCCATGAGTAGTAACCATGGAATATAAATGAATAGAAACACCAAATTCTACACCAGTATGGTAATAACCATTGAAATCATTGACTTTAATCAAGTTAGCTAAAGAAAATTGTAAGATTTTATCTTCTATTTTACAAATAATACTTGTAGCAATAATACAAATATCATCATGCTTTGCTTCATTTCTACTCCTAAAAAAGAAACCAACAAATGAGAGCATACACAATGTTATGAATAAGACTTTTAGAAGGAGTAAGATAGGCTTTTAAGATGTTAGTAAAGGAACTTTAATTATCACAAAAATGAGCATTAAAAAAAATCAAAATATAACCAAACTTTCATAGATTTAAAACCAATTGCAATAACATGATTAATGTTTTCAATGAGATAACAACACTGATATTTGGAGATAATATAAAAACCTTTTTTTCATAAGAGTATATTGTACATGTAAATAACTATGCAAAATCTTCCAAAATAAAATATAATTAGATGACAGGATATCTTGATCACATATAATCAAGAAAAGTAAAGACTTGGGTAGGGATTGCCAGATAGAATTTCAAACTTATTTCAAAGCAAACTTACCATTATTGACATTAGAAAACATTATGGAATCCTCTTTATACAATTTTAGAGGAATCTTAAGGATGAGACTAATAATAAAATGCAGAACATTATGAAAAAGTAAATCAAAATTCCACACATTGTCATGAATAAAATGATAAACTTTGCAAGTAAAGGTAGATTCTGAATCAATAAACTATTACTAGAAAAATTATTCAACCACTTTTCTTGCCCAAAGAAGATGTTTCCCATCCCCTTGCCCCATTGAATAAAATGGTCTCCCTCCCACATGATGGAACAAAGTCTTCTCCAATTAAAGGAATCACCTTGTTTAAAGATTAACGCATTTATCAAATTTTCAATATAAATTCATAGAAATTGTTTTAGGGTATTAAAAATTATAAAAAATTCTCCATATAATAACTTAATTTATTTAAAAAATCTAATGAGATTTGTTTATAAAATGGATATCTAATGGTCCCAAATCTTCACTTGTTCCAACATATGTCAATTTTTTAAGGATTTATATAGGTGCCCAAAAATTATGATTTAATTATTATATTATAACATAAGAAATATATCTTATTGCACGAAGATTTACAAATTATAATTATAATGACTCCTAAAAAATTATTTTTTTGGGTTAAATTACGGACAATTGCACCAATTTTCCCAAGACATGAATGCTATTGTGCCTGATTTAAATGCTATGGTGCTTGGCAAGCAAATGTTGTAGTGCCTAAATATTCGGCGTTGTGTTGCTTAGCTAAATTTATAACTTAAGTAAATTATGGGAGACATTTAGATGTAATAAAATTTGTTTAAACATAATAACTAAAAAACATTAAAACTTATTAAATAAATTTTTCTCAATTACAAAAAAAAACATAATAACAAAAATATAATAATTAAATAAATAACACTTCATCAACAAAAAAAAAAGATCTGACATGAACACATTTGGGTTACCTCCCAAGTTGTGCTAAAGTTTTAGTATTCCGCCAAACTTACCTAGATTTATCATTTGGCTAGGTTACATCACTACCACAACTCAGGTGGTCCATACTAAGATCTTACCCTTTCTCCTTTTGATTATTTTCAATATTACTAGATAATGAAATATTAGGTTTGCTACTAAAAGTGATTATATGATGCCCTAGTTAATATTCCAAGTTTTTAATTGAAACAACTTGACTTTGCAATTGAGTTTCCAATTGATTAACTACTTCTTTCAAGGTTGTATTCCTATCTTATAATTAAATATTTTGATTAAAACCTCGGGGATAAGAAGGTTTAGGGTTTACTATAAGTTACTGATGATTATTTAAAATTGCTCCTTGATTTGATTTACTTGTATTGCACTAATTATTGCCACAAAAATTATGATTAGACCAACTAAAATTTGGTTGGTTCCTCCAAACTAGTTTATAAGTATTTGAATAAAGATTTTTTGTCTTCTAATTTGGTTGGTGCTTTTGGTATAAGTATTAGCACCATAACTGATATTATTAAACCTATAAAGATTTTGAACAAGTAACCTAACTAAAGATTGTGATCCTAAATAGGTGTTCCAAAAGTTGGAAATTCTAAACAATCTGAATTATGGTGGGTTTCTCTTCAAAGTTATTATCTTGAATAGTAAGTTTATTGATACTCTAATGTATTTCATCAACTACAACAATAACATAGTCACTAAGTGGTCGAGGATAGTCTTGATCTTGAATTGGTTTGGTCATAACTACAGCTAACACCTTTTTTATTTTTTTAGTATTTTTAAGGGTCCTCTTAATCCCTAAGTCAAATAATAAAAGCTCCTTATTAGATCTACTACCCATTTAATAATAATAAAAGAATTAAACTACATAAAAAAAAGATAACTTGTAAAAGATATTTCTTACTTTTTAAAGTTTTTTTAATATAAAAATAAAAATATTATGCAAGATACAAGTAGGATTATAAATGAACTAGTTAGAAATTATAGCTCAACTTGTAATATGGATGTTACTTCCCTGACATCAATGCAAAAAAATAAAATGGTAGATGCAAAGGGTATAAACATGAATGGTGCTCTATATATGTATATATCATATGTTTTTTATTAAAATTGTTGCAAATTTGGGAACATGGCTGTGTAACCATGCATGTTGTTATTATTACCTTATAATATGCATGTGATAATAAATTCTATCTTTAACTGGCATTAAGCTTATAATATGCATGCTTTACTACTATTATTACAAATATATTTTTATTGCCCTCACAAATATTTAAGGCCTACAAGTCCACTGACAACTTTAATCAACTGAAGTTGAGTAAACTAGGATTGAGACTATCTGTTATTTTAATTTTAATGTACTTTTGACTTTCTTGAGTCAAATCATATATTTGGTGGACACTAGACAGAGTAATCTTGCACACACAAACACAAGGGAGTGAGTTGGTTAAATTTTTTGTTTTTGATTTGATCATACTGGATGATTCATATCAAAATTTTGAACTAAGTGTTGTATATCGTACTGGATGATCAGTTAAAATAGAAAACCATAATTAGGGCACCTCTTTTAATTAAGACTGATAAACAAATTATACTAGATGAATCTTATCATATAGGATGATCAATTATGATTAGGAAAAATTGCCGCCAATCATAATTTAGACAATATTTTAATATTCAATCTTTGTTCTAATCATATAGTATGATATATATCATATTGGATGACTTATGATAATCATAGCTAAATTGATCTTGCAATTAAGGAACTAATTATGGTATAATTATTAATTCAGATCATATAAGCTGATCGTTGATGATCATACTAGATGACCCGAGAGATACATGAGATAATACGTGACTATCCTGCATCATCTAAGATGAAAAACCATGATTTTCTTTCTAATCATAGAGGATGACTTGAGAGATGTATGGGATGATATTTAAATTCTATGCATATCATCACCTGTTATACAGGATGATCAGAAAATTAACTTCAACAAATTATGTAGTATAATCGTAGAACTGTTCAGGATGACTAGAACAAAATACTTGAACTATTTATAGAGTACAATATGGGTCATACTGTCTAAAAGGGCTTTTTTGTACTAATCGTACAGGATGATGTAACGATTGTATTGGATGAACTTTGATGGAAAATTGAAAATTAGAGCTTCTTTTGGAGGCTCTCTATTTAATCTCTCATATCTATCTTTTTGAGATATCTTTTGATGTTATTTTTTCTTGAAAGGGAGCTTAGAGAAAGAGAAGGAGAGCTTTGAGAGAGAAAAAAGGGAGAGATTCTAATGAGGGGGAGTTGTGAGAGATTCACAAAGTTTACTCCAAGGAAGGTTTCCATCATCTTCTTCATTCTACTTCCTTTATTCCTTAGTGGCTCTAGGGAGACATTATTTAATATCAGATTCAGGTTCTCTATCTACTCCATGAGGGATCAAAAGAATTTAGGTTCTCTACCTTCACCAAGAGGGTAAAAAAGATTCAAGTTGCTCAACCTCATTGGGTCGGTGGAATAGATTTTTATAAGGGCTTCTCCACCTAGCTGTGCGGGCCAAAGAAGAGACACTAGAAGGTTTAGTGAAATATCAAAGGTTGCCTCCATAGAGTGGATGTAGGTTAGATTTGACTTAACCACTATAAAATTTGGTGTGTATGTTATTTTATTTTTTTTCCTTTTTATATCTGCACCCACTTGAAATTTTTTGTGTAGTTCCAATTATTTATTATACTAAACTTAATATGCTTCTGCATTATGGGATAATGTTATTTATTTTAAAATATTTAAAAATATAAATAGACTTTATTTTTTTCTTTAAGTAATTTTTAAAATAATCATATCAACTCCACACTCCCCAACACCCTATCTTTGTTAACCTCAAACTTCTTCTAAAAGGTTTAACAACCATCATGAACATTCAAAAATATGTCTATATTTTTTTATCTTAATCATCCACAAGATATACAATTATATGTGTCAATCAAGTAATAAAGTTTTATGAAAGAGTGTTGACCCCACAATGAAGTGTTCTATTAACATGCAAGTAAATTAGTATAACCTTCTATAGCTATAATGTTTATCCTATTGAAAGAATATTAGGGTTTGGTTATATCTCTATAGAGAATTGCATAAGAAAATATAAGATACAAGTTGATAAAATTTTTTAGACTAAAAATGTGAATTTATCAAGTTCTCCTATGAAGACTCTCTTTGGTTGATGTGGATAAGAGCATAAGCATCCTTAGATATCTACATAGCTTATAGGGATATAAAGGAGTGTTTTATGGTCTTGTTATAATGATGTCATCTCTATAAAAACTAAAAGGTTAAACATCTTTTATCTATGCATGCAAACTATCTAATCTAGTACTCCAACTTGTTCCAATATTCCTTTTAAGGCAATATATTACATTAGTTCACAAGTCTAATGGAATTTTAGGTCTACTAGTCCATTGACAACATATATAAAATCAAGAATGGGTAGACTAGGGTTGAGTCTATCTATAATTTTAATTTCAATGTATTTTTGTCTTTTTTAAGTCAAATGATGTATCTAGTGGACATTAGGCTGAGTAACATTACATACATACACTCAAAGGAGTGACTTGATAAAATTTTTAGTTTTGAACTAAACTTATTAGATGATTCATATCATAATTTGGTTTTTGGTTTTTGAACTAAGTGATGTATATCATACTGGATGATTAGTTAAAAAAAACTGTAATTAGGGCACCTCTATTAATCCAGAGTGATTAAACAAATCATACTGGATGATTCATATCATATAGGATGATCAGTTATGATTATAAAAAATAGCCGCCAATCATAATTTAGGCAATATTTAACATTTTTTTAATTTAATCATACAATACGATATACATTGTATTGGATGATTTTTTACAATCATACCTAAATTGATACTATGATTAAGTGACTAAATATGATAGAATTTCTTCATTATATTGTACAGGATGATCAGTGATGATCTTATTGGATGACCCAAGAGATACATAGGATAGTACTTAATCCTCCCGCATCATACAGTATGAAAAACCATGATTTTTCTTCAAATCATACAGGATGACCTGTGAGATGTATTGGATAATATTTAAATCATCATTCATCATCACTTGTCATACAGGATAATAATTATATTATCTTCAACTAATCGTGCAGAAAAATAGCATAGACATTTAGGACGATCAGTACAAAATACCTGAACTAGTCGTACAAGAAAATATGGGTCGTGTTATCTAAAATGGCTATTTTTTACTAATAATACCTGATGATCTAACGATTATACTGGACGATATTTGATGGCAAATTAAAAATAAGGGCTTCTTTTTTAGGCTCTCTATTTAATCTCTCATATCTATCTTTAAGAGATCTTTAGATGTTATTTTGTCTTGAGAGTGAGCTTAGAGGAAGATATGGAGAGCTTCGAGAGAGAAGAAATGGAGAGATCCATGTGAGGGGGAGTTGTGAGAGATTCACAAAGGTTACTCCAAGCAAGGTTTTCTTCATCTTCTTTAATCTGCTTTCTTGATTCCTTGGTGACTCTAGGGAGACATTCTTTACCATCAAATTTAGGTTCTCAGCCTACTCCAGGAGGGAGTAAAATGATTTAAGTTCTCAGCCTTCACCAAGAGGGTAAAAAAGATTCAAGGTGCTCTGCCTCATTGGGTTGGTGGAAGAGATTTTTGTATGGGCTTCTCCGCTTAGCTGTTGGGGCAAAATGAGAGACACTAAAGGTTTAGTGAAATATCAAAGGACGCCTCCATGGAGTGGACGTAAGTAAAATTTGATCGAACCACTAAAAAATTTAGTGTGAACACTCTTTTACTTTTCTACCTTTTAATTTCTACACTCGCTTGTGATTTTTGTATGGTTGAAATTTCTTATTATTGTAAACATAATCTTCTTCTACATTGTGGGATAATCTTGTTTATTTAAAAAGATAAATTGACTTTTTTTTTTCTTTAAGTATTTTTTAAAATATCCAATTCACCCCCTCCCCCATCTAGGTTAGCCTTGGGCTTGTTCTTAAAGTTTTAACAACTTCACGAAATTTCCAAAATATGCCTAGATTTTTTTGATGTACAACACCCACTGGATATAAAAGTATATTTGTAGATCAAGCAATAAAGTTATATGAATGAGTGATGACCCACTAGGAAGGGTTATACTAACATGCAAGTAAATTAGTACAACCTAATTATTCTATAATATTTATCCTATTGAATGAAAATTAGGGCTTGGTTCTATCTCTATAGAGAATTACATAAGAAAATATAAATACAAGTTGGTAAAAGTTTTTAGACTAAGGAATGTTAGTCTCCCAAGTTTTCCTACTAAGACTCTCTTTTGTTGATGTGGATCAGAGCATAATTATTCTTATATCACTACAGAGCTTATAAGGATGCAAAGGGGAGTTTTTTTGTCTAATTATAATTATTGCATCTCCATAAAACCTTGAATGTTAAACTTCTTATGTCTATGCATGCAAACTTTCTATTCTAGTACTCCAATTTGTTCCAATATTCCTTTATTGAGGCAACATATTACAATAGTTTTTAACTACACTCATAGCCACTAAATGCATAAATTTAAGATCATGAGATATTGAAAACTTTTATTTCTCATTGAAAAGAGTAAGATTACAATAGTGCTAAAATTGGATGTACATCATTAGCCAAAATTATGGAATTATATAGATATATAATAAGAAATAAAAAAAATTTGATATTATTGCTTGCCACCTAAATAGTATAAATGGTCTCTCCAGACTTCTTTCCCCTCAAATTATCTTATTCCTTAAAATTTTGACAGAACTCATGACAGATGCCGCTTAAAAACTATTTATATTAAGTTTAAAAATAGACACAAGCGTTGCAACACTCAACATGGTAGAATCATGGCATTGTAGAATTAACATGACCACGACACTATTTATCTTGCTTTATTGCATTGCTACATTGACTCAGTGTAACTATTAACTGACTCGGTGTGTTGCTTGGCAATTTTTTGCATGACTTCATTTTTTATCAACTAGCATTCCACATAATTCCAAAAATTGAGCACTATGGCATTTGAATGTGTAATTTGACATTACGGCATAGTAAATCATAATGCTCCGAAACATAAACTCTCAAGACTTTCATGGTGCATTGTTGATTTTTTGTATTCCAATGTTATAAAGTTTTACAATACTAACCTTGCCTCTGTTTGGGTGCTAAATTAATTATATTTTTTATTGAGCCTCCAACACTATAAATTCCTAATCAAACATTGAGGTGTTATGGATGATGCAAAGCTAGTAGATGGAGCATTGCGATGCTTGTTGAACACCTATGAAATTTTTTTTCCATTGAGCATTTCCTACATTACATTACCTAAAAAATATATAAATTTTTACTGATATTTAAGCAAAAAAATGCTATTAAATTTACACTAAACATTAATCTCATTCTTAAATGATGAAAATGTTATTTCTTATCTATAAAAGATTCTTAGGATATAAGAAACTTATAGGAGATACTAGGAGGTTAACCATGGCAATTGTATTAACTAAATTCTAAAAATCTCATAAACTAGTTATATATTCACTATTGGCCTTAAATGGTGTTGGTGGAAGTTTGAAAACATGTTTTGAAAAATATTAGTTTTCTTTGGGAATTTTAAAATTGAGATTGAACTCTAATTCTATAAGTCGAATCAACTCGTTCGAAAAAGTATATCGCCTCGAAGGACAAAAATAAAATTCCATAACAGTGTTCAGACTTAGAATCGTGTAATTCATCTTGAATATCATGGCTAGAT
>NW_021319518.1:8410637-8422711 GCF_001605985.2 Dendrobium catenatum | reverse complement strand
AAATACACCTCTCTCTCTCTCTCTCTCTCTCTCTCTCTCTCTCTCTCACACACACACACACACACACATAAGGTGACAACCCTAAGGAATAAATGGATTGACATTTTAATCAAAATTGATACTTAAATAAAGAATTAAGGCCGAGTGCAGCGTTGCCCACCAGCGTTGGTTTCAAACTTTTCCAAATATGTAAACATACCCCTAGAATCCATTTCAAAATACATGGAGACTCTCATACGCACACAAAATATTTCTAGACATTTACAAAAATTTAACATATAACCTTGAATTTGGTTAGATCAGAATAGGTTGAACAGCACGCTAACTTTCCAAGTATTACAACTTGCCCCTCTTAAAAAAATATCATCATCAACATTCTAAAACTTAAACCCTCATAACATATCATGATACAACTGCTTAATTTTAGATTTCTTTTCCCATATAGCTTCTTTTTTCATTTTGTTCCTCCACTGTACTTTGATCATTTTTATATGTTTGTTTCTTAGTCTCCTAACATCACAAACCATAATCCTTTCTAATTCGGTAATTCCTCTCTATAACTCAGATTCGAACATACCTTAACAGATATTTGATTCCCAGAATCAGAAACCCTTTTTCTTAGAACCGACATAAAAAAAGTTGTAAATTTCAAACATATAACGCTACTTTGAAGATCAACTTTACCCGTCTAGGCTACTTGCCCACCAAGTACAGCGTAGGCATCAAAATTTAAAAAAACGTTATAAGCCATTTGATACCTGGACCTACTTAGCTTAAGTGGCTCCTTGATTGAATTAGCCATTCTCATACTTGGTTACTCGCCGTCGACTAAGGTTTCGTTTGAGACGGTTTTCTTATTGCTTCATAAAGTAATTTTCTAGCACAAAAAATATAATTTTTGTACTAAAAAGCTATTTTACGAAGTAGTAAGAAAGTCGTCCCAAACGAAGCCTAAATTTAGTACCCATGAGAAGATCAGAGAGAAAAAACAATACTTGAAAAAGAATAAAAAATTGAATACCATAACACATTATGCCAGCAACAAAAATTAATACAAATAATAGAATGTCATACACTTGAAAGAACAGAAACAAATTAGCCAAGCACAAAATATCAAACATTACAAAGAATTTCTACGGCAAAATACCGTTATCCCACGAAAAGCCTATGCAAATGTTACCAAGCTCATACTAGCTCATAAGAAGGTTAGTAATAAAAGAAATCTGTGAAAACTGAACTTTGCCTTCCTTGCAAGTTCTTATACCTATTCCTGCTAACAAAGAAGTTTATCAAGTAAAGAACCTCCAAAGTTTTCTTTTTTCTAAAGAATTTCAGGTCTCCTCTGTGTTTAGCTAATTATTCTCAGGTGTACAAGAGAGCCCTCTAGCCAAAGAGTGTTTTTGACGCCAAAAATACTGCTCTTTGATGTACTTTGTCCATCTCTCCTTATGATAACCTTGCTCATGACACCTTAGATTTGCAGGATTTAAATCGAAGAACTGATCTCTGCCACTCCTTCGATATCTTCGATCTCGGGAGTCGATCCTTTGTTCAAAGGAACTGAGTTTTTCACTAGAAAACATAGTATCGTTTCTCTTATCTTGTTGCCAGTAAATACTATGATTCTCTGTATTTCCAAGAACATTTTCCACATTCTTGTTTCCAGCATTGTTGGGCTCAACATTTTCCTCATCACCCCAACCTGTAGGAATGATGGTAATTGAAGCAGCAGTAATGTCAATTTTGTCACCATCAGCACATCCTGTAGGTATAGTTGGAGCAGAATTATCAACTATGTCATCAGCTGTGGATGGTTTGATAAAAATATATTTTGGAATGTTGTTGATTGGAGGATCCTCCACATCCCATCCAGTTGGTATAATTTCACTAATTTTAATGGAACTCGGGTCTGGAGTCTCTGGAGGAGGCGGCGGCAGTTCGTACAAATCTTCTAGCAGCGAAGGGTCAATATAAGCGTCATAATCAACCTCTTGGACGTACATATCTGGATCCGGCGATGGAATTTCCGAAGGGAGATTATTAATTTGTGCCCAATAACGAGCTTTAGCATTGTCGAAGGCCTCTTTTCCCGCCGCGTCATCCCAATCTAGCACTTTCGGGAAAAGATGAACCACTCTCTTCTTTTCACAGAAGTCTCTCCATTTCATTTGAGAGCAGAATCTCTTCTCCCAATTGGGAGCTGACTCAAAAGAAGGCCCTGCAATTCAAAGAGTGAGATGGAAAGCTCATGTATTTTCCATTCATTAATGATTCTCCAATTCTTCATGTATAAAAAAAAGGCTATTTATGCCTTTGAACAGAAATTAGAATTGCAATACTTTTTATTGAATTGAATTATATGATAATACAAAAATGCCTAAAAATAAGCCATAAAAGAGAACAATATAGGAAACTCATTTATCATTAAACTTTACAGGAAACAACAATAGTAGAGAGAAAATTCCGGATTACAAATATTACTAATCCTTAGTTGTCTTAAGGAAAATACTAGTAGTTGATTAACTACTACACAACTCACCTTGGTCTGTTGGTTGGGAACTTAGGCTACCAACTAAGAGGTCTTTAGTTCGAGTCTTGTATATGTCATGTGTGTGTGAGTCTGCCTTAATTGGCTATAAGCCTATAATGTCCTAAAAAAAAAGATTTACTAGATGATTAGGCTAATCAATGTCTAATCGCACTAAAAGTGCTAATTTCTAACTCGCCTGTTTAAACCCTAAATTGTCGAATTCAACATGATCAACAAAATAAATTCTTAATTTATTTGTATTGTTTTGGTTGATTCTTAACGATGACCAAATCATTTGGGGCTAAAAATAAATAAAAAAATTTTAGTTGTGATGTATATTTGCTGAAATTGCCGTTGGATTTCTGTGGTGATTTACTTTCCTTTTCTTTTTTTTAAATGGAGAATCTATTGGTCCCTACATTCTGAAATTGGTTTTTGGATGGTAAAGATCACTCTTCTTCCTTTTTAATCCCTTAAATTCATGATTTTATTTATTAAATAATGTCTAGATTTATTTCCAGATTTTCAAATCACCATTTAGTTATTCTTTTTGTATGAATAAATTCTTACGATGTTTAATTTGTTGAGCAATTATGTAGGTGATGACTGTAATATGATTTTTTTTTAGAACTTGTTGGATATGAAATTAATGGATTGATTAGCGTATACGAGTTAGATATTTGAAATAAATCACCACATAAATCCAAAGTCAATTTCAGCAAATATACGCACAACTAAAATTTTTTTCTTTATTTTTAGGCCCAAATGATTCCGCAATCGCTAAGAATCAACCAAACCAATATAAATAAATAAACACTGCAGACAAGTATCGCAAACAGGGAGAAATCGTGAACCCTAAAAAAGCAACAGGACAGCATTCGATTACAAAAGGAGATTTTTTTTTATTTGAAAAAAAAAAATATTTTTTACCAGGAGACATCGACTGTCGATCGAGCATCCGAAGCATTGTGTGGAACTCTGCGTCCCTTCGCTGCCAACCCGGCGCCCTTTTCTTCCACCGCCTATTGCCCATGTTCCAATAACCTCCAACGCTGCGCAGAACAAACAGATTGAAAGGAAAAAAAAATCACAGAAATTACTCCTTCCTTCCGCTTTAAGTACACAGAACGGAAGAGAAGTCGGCGAAGAAAACGTCGGACCAGAGGATTGTGTCTTTGCATGCGAGAGGAGGAGAGGATTTCGCGATGATGCTCTAAATCAAGCGGCGGCCACGATAATTTATAGGTGAGGAGGAATATTGGATTTCCTTTAATATTTACTGAATATTCGAAATCTGAACAAAAATAAAGATAGATTCGCTTTTATTCTATTTTCTGTTATTAATTTGCTTTAAATAGAATATAATTAATTTTGCTTAAATAACTTCTATTCAACATCATATTCCTTTTTTGTCTGTAATTCCTCATGATTTTTATTAATCTTAATAAACTTAAAGTATGCTATGTTGTCTTGATAATTTTTTTAATATATGAAATATATTTAATTGCATTGTCAATGTCAATATATATGAAAAACATAAAATAATTCTTAGCTAAAAATTAATGAATAATTATTCAAATTTCAAGTTTAGGCTTCATTTTGGGTTAGCTTTTTCATTGCTTCTAGTACAAAAATTTTAAATTAAAAAATAATCTTCACCATAGAACCTCAAAGAGAATCTTATGATATTTAGAAGGGACAATGAATTTTGGCATAATATTGTGGGCTCCAAAAATCCACGACCAGCCTCTCGTTGGTAAAGTTTAGGAATGTGTGATGGGTCAAATTTTTCAGAAGGTAGATTCGTTTGATGACAATACACTAACAATAGATTTCGCTCTCATTTTATGAGAATTTTATGATCTGATTTCTGGCTTCTCATAGGCACAAGCTCCTATTGTTAATAATTCCTTCCGATCATGAGAGAGAACTTTTAATTAAGGCTAATCATCAAATGGTTACAAAGTATTGATCATATAATATTACTAAATTTGATATTGTAATTTGAAATTTACCACCCTACACTTAAAGCGAATGGTAGTGAGATGGTGACGAATCTAATAAAGATTTTATGATTGCATTGTCTCGATTTATCATAATCTTTAGTTTACTTAGAGGATGTAGTTGATAGAAAATACTTGAGTACGCAAGCAAACCTAACAATAATTGGTGAAAACAGCGAGAAAACAGCGAGAAAACTTCAAGATCTCAAATGAAAACAATCCAAAAAAATAGTAGATTGTATTATAGGAATCAAATCAAAAGCAAGAACAAGCAAAGATAAAATTGATCCTCAATTCAAGAGGAGGATCTTTCTTTCCCAATCTCTAGACGATGAATCTAGAGCCAAAAATAAAAAAGAGACTCCAAGAGAAAATAATAATCATGCATAATCCTAACCCTAATCTTGCCCCTCATATTTAAGGCATACAATAACAACAAGAAGCCAAATGAACTCCTAGCCCTTGTTGCCCTCTCCTTTGGCTCCTAAATTTGATTTTGAACTCTAGTGGACCCCACCCAAACCCTCTCTCTCCTTATTGTCGTCTCCCCTTCTCTAATACACGCGAACCGACCCCTTAAAAGGGGCCGGCTGGACCAATCCACTAAGGATCGGTCTAACAATACTGCCCTCCCAAAGAATCACCTTGTCCTCAAGGTGAAAACAAGGAAACTGATATTTCACCCTCTCATATGGCTGCCATGTGGCATCGTAATCTGGGAGATTCCTCCACTTGATCAGTACTTCATTAGTTCCATCTTCCCTCTGGCGAACCCCCATCAACTCTAAGAGTTTCAAAATCACCTCTAAGTCTTCAGTGAGTATCACTGATAACTCCGAACTTGCTGCATAATCTCCAATGACACTTCTCAACTGGGATACATGGAAAACATGGTGTATAGTCGTCGTTGGTGGTAGTTTCAGTCAGTAAGCCACCTCTCCGATCTTCTCCAATATCTCATAGGGCCCAAAGTATCTAGGTGCAAGCTTCTCACTCCTTTTGGTGGCGATTGTCTTTTGCCTGTAAGGTTGGAGCTTCAAGGAAATCTTCTCCCCTATTTCAAATTGAATGTCTTTCTTATGTCCATTTGCCTATTTCTTCATGATCTGTTGGGCTCTCAACAGATGCCTCTTCAACTCATCCAACATCATGTCACTCTCCTCCAAGTACTCATCCACTGAAGAAACTGGAACGTTGTTGTGCCCAAAGTGCACTAAGTAAAGTGGATCCCTCCAGTAACACATTGAATGGAGTCATCTAAGAAGCAGAATGATAAGAGGTGTTGTACCAATACTTAGCCCATGCTAATCATCTGACCCATAACTTGGGTGTCTCTGACACGAAGCATCTGAGGTAAGTCTCCAAGCTCCTATTGACCAATCATGTTTGTCCATCTAGCGTGATTGATAGTGGGAGTCTCTTGGAAGGCAGGCGGCTCTAACTTTGATAGCCTCCACCACTGGCTCATCCCTTGTCGGTGATGGTGTTGCAAGGACACTCGCTATCATACAAGGCGTTCTTGTGACCAACAATGAAGGATTAACAATAGAGAATTTCTTATACAAGAAACTCAAAAGAACTGCTAGCAACCTATTTTGGAGGATGCATATATGTTCCATTACACTTGATCAAACATTTGCTCACAATCACTATAGCTCAGATACACTCGTCCCTCAGATTAAATAATTCAGGGCTACCCCCAAGAGGTTGCCAAGGAGACCAAAAGACTCGTTGATATAGACTTATCTAGCACGATCCGCTTTGAGGACTCATTGCTATAAACATTTGCTCACCTTTCTGTCAAAGGGAGCTTGACCTAAAATTGAAATTTGGCCAACAGAGAAGAATCACACAAAGCACCCATCAAGTTGTGACATGTGTATTTACTTTATTTTTTATCCTTTTTTATGTAACATTCTTTGTAGCCCTCGAATTCCTATAAATATAAGGTCAAGTGGCACATCTTGGACCTTTTTGGATTATTTGTGATATATTACAGCATTTTTTGAGATTTTCTTAACCCAGATTCCTTTAATCCCCTCCATTCCTCTTCATACTCACTCTAAGCTTTGAAGTTCTTATCTCTTAAGATTACTTGCTAGCTAGTAAGGTTGAGTATCATCTACAGATAAACTTAAATCCAACACATGCCATGTTTCACAAGCTGTTGAGATTTTTTACCATTTAGATACCAAATAAAATCAGTCTCAAATGTACAGGTGAGGTGCTTATATGTGCAGAGCCAACAAATTTTTAGCTCAAGTCAAAATCAAACAGCCAATCTTGAGTTGATTTCTTAAAATAAACTGCTAATTTCAATGACAATATCACTTAGAATTTCAGTGGAAAGGACCAAAGTTACTTGTGTATGCAATGAAGTATATATTAAAAAAAAAAATCACCAAAACAATAACAACAACAATAATAGGCTGACCAAATCAATGCAAAGTGTGTTCTTACCAGGCCTGTGTGGCTTATCTCGATCTGTTGAGGCCACCGAAATACTTGGGGTTGTCAACGATCTCTGAGAAGAAGCGGGAGGCATTTGCAGAGTAAAATAGATAAACTCAAAATAAAAAATTTCTGATTCCAGAATAACCGGCACAGCACAGATTCCGAATATTGAATACTGAATAAAACCTGACGGCACTGATCCCGGATAGTAGCAGGAGTCCGCTGCAGAAGAACGTTTATAAACCCAAAATCAAACATCCAGGAAAAAAAACGACAACGAAATCCCTTAAAGATCTCAGATTCTCTCGGAGAAGGGGACAATAAGAAAAAGATAACACATTAGGCGAGCCACAAGGGCGACTGGAAAATTAGAAAGCCCTTCAAAAGACTCAGCCTTCATACCGATTGAAGTAGATTCAGGGCTTCGTTTGTGGCTTGTCGCTCCCTGTCGCCATCACAAGTGATGAAGAAACCCTACACTCCTGGGCGAATTCAAAGAAAGATTGGAATAAGAAAATTCTAATTCGATCAAAGACTAGAAATTGCAAAGAGAGCATTACGCCGCGGGGCAAAAATCTTCTCTTTTTGCCTTTGTTGTTGTTGTTCTTGAAGGCGGGCTTGTTTTTGGTCGCCATTGCTATCGATCTCACCTATTACCGGCTTGCTGGAAACCACCCACGAAGAAAAGAAACTGTCAAGTGGTCGTACCGCCGTTGCGATTAAGGTTTGGATTGACTTGGGTCAAAATATGGTACAAATTTTCCAAAAAAAAAAAAAAAACAAATTATTACCTTCTTTGATATAAATATTTGTTAATCAACTTGACTATAAAACCCTGATTTTCAATTAATAAGCATAATTCTCTATAGAATTATTTGTAATAACAAAATTAATCATAATATGTATCTTTTTATTATAAAAGTATTAATATAATAGTGATCTTATATTTATTGATTTTACTAAGTATTACCTATATCATTTTATGTAAACCTATAAATATAGGCTGTATTTGTGATAGAGTTAATAAGAGAAATAAAAATAGGCTCTTCTTTTACGTGTATTTAATCTCTTGCTTCTCTTTTTTTTCTTTAGCAATAATGTTCATTATTTTTTCTCTATGTCGGGGCCTTTGTAATCCCTCTCCATGGGAAAGCCAAGCGATTTCTCTTTCACAAGTAGCATGAATCTTGCTATCAATGATTTATTGATCCCTTTACAGACCTTGTCTTACCAAACTACATCTTTGAAACTAGCCCTTCCAACCACAAATACCACTATAGATTCAGAACATGTTCACCATCTCTCCTTACCACTAAGGCTAATAATGTCGACATCGGTAATGTCACACCTAAACCTTATCAATTCACTAGGACTATTATAGTAACATCATATTTGCTGGGCTTTCATTATAAGTAATTGCACAACAATTAAGATCATTCTTACTACTTTCAAAATTCTATTTTACACATTTGTCTTATAGTCCAATGGATCATTAAGAAGAATATCATAGAAAGTTTACTGTTCCATTGCCTCTTGCATTGCATCTTTTCCTTTGTTTT
Source organism: Dendrobium catenatum (assembly GCF_001605985.2). Taxonomy (NCBI): domain Eukaryota; kingdom Viridiplantae; phylum Streptophyta; class Magnoliopsida; order Asparagales; family Orchidaceae; genus Dendrobium; species Dendrobium catenatum. The sequence continues at coordinate 8,414,165 of NW_021319518.1, read as the reverse complement.
CAATCTCTTGCAGGTATCTGGTGATCGACGGAGCAGCTTCGGCATCACCTTGTCTTACCAAACTACATCTTTGAAACTAGCCCTTCCAACCACAAATACCACTATAGATTCAGAACATGTTCACGCTCTTTTAACACCAAGATTATCTCTCCTTACCACTAAGGCTAATAATGTCGACATCGGTAATGTCACACCTAAACCTTATGAATCCACTAGGACTATTATAGTAACATCATATTTGCAGGGCTTTCATTATAACTAATTGCACAACAATTAAGATCATTCTTACTACTTTCAAAATTCTATTTTACACATTTGTCTTATAGTCCACTCTCCCTAACACATGAAATTTGCATTGAGTATCTCACCTCACTTTGAACCAACATTTAATCACCAAGCTATGAAATTTATGGAATGTCATGCTATCATGTATGAGTAACCTTGTGTGCTTGAACAAATCAACACTTGGACCATTATTTATTTTTTGATAGGCAAATATTCTATTAGTTGCAAATAGACATTTAAACTCAAATTTAATATTGATGGCACTATAATAAACATAAAGCCTGATTGGTTGCAAAAGGCTATACTTAATAGGAAGATATTAATTTTTCAAAAACCTTCTCCCTAATTACCAAAATGGTCATAGTTAAAATGCTTATAGCCTTTGTTGCTATAAGAAATTGTACTCTGATTCAATTCAATTTCAATAATGCCTTTTCTCATGGTGACTTATTTGAGGAGATCTGTATGGATCTTCCTCCTGAGTATGTTAGACAGATAGATTAGAACAACATAATCAGAAAAAAATGGTTTATAAACTTCATAACTTAATTTATAACATTAAACAGACCTTATGTCAATGGTATGAAAAATTATCTCATTCCTTGCTTCAATTTGGATTTACTCAAATTAAAAATTGAATATTCTTTATTTAAAAAATAAATTCTAATTTTATTTCTTATATGGAATGTAATTTTAATAGTAATAGATCTAGTAAGAGGATTATAACTTTGGATGATCAAGTCATTAATAAGAGTATTCATTTTAGATATATTTGGTATATTTTTCACCGTGATGAAATTGCTAGGGATATTATTAATAGAATTCAAGTTGGATGATTGAAGTGGAGGAATGCATCCGACTTGTTGTGTGATAGAAAAGTCCCACTTAAACTAAAGGGAAAATTTTATAAGATGATGGTGAGACTTGTAATGCTTTATGGTGCATAATGTTGGTAATTAGAAGAGAAGCATAATATGAAGCTAAGTGTTGCAGAGATAAGGATGCTCAGGTGGATGCATGGCTTTACCCTTAGAGATAGGATACAAAATGGGCGTATATGTGAAAAGGTTGGAGTAGCTCCAGTGGAAGATAAGATTAGAGAGAGTCGCCTTAGATTGTTTGGTTAAATAAAATGGAGGCCTTCTGATGACCTAGTTAGGAGAGTAGATGTATTAGATTTGGCTTATGTTAAGAAAGGTAGAGGTAGACCTAAAAAAGACTTGGTTAGAAAATATTAAAAATGACCTATATTTATTAGATTTAAATGAGAATTTTACCAAGACACAATGGAGAAAAAGGATTCATGTAGCCAACCCCACATAGTGGGATAAAGGCTTGATGATGATGTTGTTGTTATTAGTATAAATCGATGATAATTACATTTCCAAATAAGCCAATTGTTACTTCATTTAAAGTTTTTTTTTTTTCACACATAATTTAAACTCAAAGATTTGGGCACACAACAATATTTTATTGGCCTTGAGACACTTCAATCCACTTCTGTCATTGCGTTATCCCAACAACATTACATACACTCTTCAACTGCTCGAAGACAGTTTTTTTCAGGGTTAAACCAATTTGTTAGGCATGTGGATCCCAAACATTATATCAATGCCTCTGATGGTGATCATTTGCCCAAAGCTTCTCAATATAGATGACTCGTACGCAGGCTTATTTATCTTACATTGTCTAAAACTAACATCATGTTTTCCACCCACAAGCTCAAACACTATTATCACAACCCAACAAAATATGACCAAAGACAAAACAAATCATATTAAGTTGAATGGTGATAAATCAAACCTAAGATCTAAATTTTGATGACATTTTAGATTTCTTTAATTAAAAAAGATGCCAAAGTAACTAATTAACTTCTAATTGAACAAAAAGTAAACTCATCCATTTTTTTTCATTCATCATCAAAATGTATATATAATAAAATCTTTACATTAAAATGTCTTCATCCTACATTCTGACACAGTACTATATTTTTTAAGGCAGAATAATAATAATTATCATTTAAAAAATAATAATTAAAAAAGGAGATGATAAAAATCATTATAAACTTGAAAATTAAGGAGAGCTAGGAAATAAAATTAAAATTAGATATATTCAATTTTTTTGGATCAGAGACATCACAGAGATTATAAAATTTACACTAAAAAAAAAAAGACTTTCGCAGTTCTTTTGAAGGGCTTTTCCAACGATTTTAACCGCCACAAAAAAATAACTGATATGAGTAACATATAGCAGCGGTTTTAAAACGCTGCTAGATAATGTTGTATTTATCCCCTCTGTTTAGTAGTGAGATGAACTACTAATTCAAAGGCTCTTCATATGTGTGTTTTTTTGTTCCCTGTCATGATGGAAATGGTGCAAATCTCTTGATCAATATCTAAGGACTATATGACATAAAGTTATTGATTAATGGATTCTTCAACTGTAATTTTCGCTGAAAAAGGAGAGGGAGAAGAGAGAATAACTTCTAGTTCGAAAATTTTTAATAAAATGGTGACTGCCTTCCCATCCGTGTTCGAACCATGTTGTGGCCTGCTCTTTGCTCCCCCAACTCCGCTGGTCGGGTCTGGTTGGCTCGGATTTGGGGTGGGCCGGATCTGGGCTCAGATATATGACCCATTTATGTAATCAGGTCCGTTTTAGATCGGAGCATTCCAGAGAGGGTCCGTTTTGGATTGGATTAGAGCTTAACCTGAAAACCTATGTTGACACACCTATTTCAAAGAATGTATTACGTATGAAAAGAGAAATTAGATTATGTTTTTTTTTTTTTTTTTTTGTTTCTAACAGCACATGACAGCTAATGCTGCTTTTTTAACTTTCTGAAAAAAGTCAGCTGCTATTAAAAAAATCTGCTGCTATTAACAACTCACGACAAGACAAGACAGATGGGGCTAAATTCAAAGAAAAATATGAACTAATATTAAAAAAATATTTGAAGAATTTCAAATTTCAGAGATTAATATCTGAAATCCACAAAGAGCCGTTAAGCAGCCTGTAATATTATAGTTTCCAGAGTTTACTCCCTACGTTTCTTTTAAATTTCATTTTGTTTAGCGTATTTTTATGCCAGATTTGGTTTCTTTGTTGTTATTTTTCTTTGTTTTCTTTCCTTTGATTTGGGAACCTGCAAAGAGGATGAAAAATCACAATCTTTTGGTCACATGGACAGCATTTGACTTTTTTTTTATTATTGTTGCGTCCTGGAATATTCGCGGCGGTAGA
>NW_021319518.1:8399383-8406856 GCF_001605985.2 Dendrobium catenatum | reverse complement strand
TTAAGTCAATAATCATAATTTTATTTGGTTATTATTTTCTTAATGTTTTCTCACCAATTTCAAAAATTTCTATGATAAAAAACTATTTTTCGGTAATAAGAATAACTAAGTTATTTTTCTCATAATAACTTCACAATTAACTTTATAAAATATTATAGTCATCCCAAACAGACCCTAAATAAAACTTCGATAATTCAATAGTTTTGCCAGAGAAGGTAGCTAATTGCAGACAAATAAAGGCTTCTATATATTTATGATTGGATATATGAAATGCTTTAGGGAGATGCTTATCTCTCATTATTTTTTAAAACATAATTTGATTTATTGTTAAAAAAATATAAAAATAGTTAAAATATACACTAAATAAATATATTTTTAATAAGAAAACTTTTTAGATTGGGGATCATAATTATATTTTTACTTGAGTTTACTTATTTATTTCAGTCCATCATAAAAATAAAATAAAATATCTGATTTGATTTCTATATAATAAATTATATACAAAATTAATGAGATACATTAAAACTTAAATAACAATTAATCTTTAATTTCATCGAAATTTAAATAGACTTTAAAATAAAATGGCCGCATGTATAATGTATAATTCAATATTTATACGAGCATATATTAATATAATTTCAATAATGTCGCACTTGAGCCACGTGTATCATCTAATAATTATACATTATTAAATAACCATAAGAGCTCAACATATGCTTTCTTCTTGGAGCAGCATTTGTAGACAATTTAATTCCTTAATTAGTTTAAGATTTTTTTTTTTGTGACGAGGAGCTGTCCGCTGACACGAAAGGCTTCGCCGAGCACATTTGGCGGTCCGTAAACCCCAGCTGACCTATCGAGCCACCAACGCCACTGTACCCGCAGCCGACGCTTTGAGCCCCAACTGAAGGGGAGACTGCCGCTCGAGGAAATCGAACTCAGGATTGGGGGTTCCCAACCGAGCTAAGCATCGGTCGGTACTTTAAGATATTTGGCTTAGAGGATACAAACAAAGGGGAATCTAACAAATTGAACAGAAATACTAAAGCTTCATTTAGTACGATTTTTTTATTGCTTCTTAAAGCAGAGTTTTAGTACAAAAATTAAAATAATTTAACTAAAACTCTTTTTTAAAAAGCAAAAAAAAAAAAAAGTCGTCTTCGTTTGGAATAGCTTTCTTATTATTTTATGAAGTAACTTTCTAGCACAAAAATTTTAAATTAAAACAAAATTTATACAAAAAAATTACTTCATGAAGCAGTAAGAAAACTGTCCCAAATGAACCCTAAAATATAGTATATCACCACTAGAGATTCAAATTAGCAGCTGGAATTTGATTTAGTTTCAAAACACATAGATATTCCTTTCTAGTGTGACATTAATTTCATAATTACATCTCACATATCTGTGCTAAGAGTGCAAATATATTATTTGCATGTAATTTAATAATGTTAAATTTGTTAAATTTATGTTATAGTAACATGTCTTTGCATAAAATATTATAAATCAATCAATTACTCTGGAGTAAAATATAAAAATTTGTTTATTTTTATATGTTAATAATTCACTGGGCCTCTAGACATCTTAAAAAACCTTTGAGTCGCCCATCAGATTAAAAGACTGTTTGAACTAGTCATAGCAAGCTTCGGTCTATTAATAACACTGCAATAAGATCCAACACATATTTGATTAAATCAAATTTCGTAGCTATATGCAATACATAATCTAATTTAAATTAAGTAATTTTATCACATATTTCAATCACCTTTCAATAAGAGGATTGTAATGTCTACGGAAATTCGCCGGAAGCTTTCACATCCGCCAGAAAATGAACAAATTTCCCTCGGAAAAACTGTCGGTAATAGATGATTTTTCTATAGTGGTTGACCCGACTCAACCGTGGACCCATTTTGAGCAGTTGAGGTGTTGAGCCATGAGCAGATGGATGACGAGCTCGCTCATGTCGTCGTCGTCATTACTTTGAATCCAACTGCAGAACAACCGGTGAGCTCCCTCCTGTCATCATCGTTTCTTCCGATCCAACTACAAAAGCAAAACAGTGAATTCCCTGTTGTCGACCTGTCGGCATCGTTGTTTCCGATCCAATTGCAGATGAACAGCGAGGTCGGCCTATCGTCGTCGTTAAGTTAAGGTTTCTGGGTCAACCCGAACCCGACCCATTTTTTCAAACATGTATCATCTGGGAACTCGAACCCGACCCATTTGCGTAACGGGTTGACCATAACCCAAAATTTTTTATTTGAGTTTTCGAGTCGTACGTGCAAATATTGACACCTATATGCTGAGCATTGGGAGTTATAAGGGTTTGCTTTTTGATATGCTAGTACAAAGATTCATAAGGGTTTGTTTCTGATGGAAGGTATAAGGGCCTGACATAAATTTATTATTATTTTTATTCTGATATATGAAGTGCTTGTTTATTGGCTTTCAGTGCGGAAGATGTTTTACTTCAGTTATAGTTTGCTCTAATTTAGCCATTATTTATAATTAACATCAAGCTCATCACAATAAAATTCTTATAAACTCCTTTTAAGTTCAGTTAAATGCAAAATAAGTAAATTGTTATAAAATTAGATCAATATTTGTGACCTATTGAGTTGTGTTGGCTCTCACTTGTTCCTTCTATTTCAGATTAGGGGAGGGGAAAGAGCCTGTTGAGTAGTTGAATTCAAGATCTAATCTATCTGATTCTACATAATTATTTTATTGATTTTGTACAACAATGACTATTTATTTTACTTCTTAGTTTTGATTAGTCTACGTAACCATGTATTGTAGAGAAAAAATTGTATACATATTTTAATAAAAGAAAAACAAAATTGTGGATGAGTTTTGCTATATTCAGTTTTTTGAAGTTAATTAAAAGTTCTATGATCTATGAGTAAATTAATATAAAATATTTGAGTAGCTCCAAAACTTTGATCTCGGGCTGGCATGCCCCATTTCTACATGATATGATGCATCTGTTTAATGGGTCATATCGGATTGAATCGTGACATTACCTTAGTCATTAAAGATTATAAAATAAGATAAAAAGGCCAGCTCAATCGGTTCAACCATGAACTAGTTTGTTGACTAAGTTGATTTACTATTAAATCATTTTATCTAAAGCTAGAAAGGATTGAGATAAACAGACAGTCAGACCGTCAAATTGATGAAATGGTTCAAGTTTAATTAAATTGTCTGATTCACTTTAGTTTTGAATTATGATAATTCATATTTACTCAGATAGTTAAAAATAATATTGATATAATAATTTAAAACATAAATTTATTATGTAAATTTTAGAAACCCTAATCTCATAAATATCAAATTTTTTTGGGTTGTCGGTGATTTTTCATTTAAAAGATTATATGAATTTGTATTATGAATAAAAATTAAAAATTTTGTTACTAAAATATTGAAGTTGTTTGAGTTTTTGAGAAATTGTGTGCATTGATGTTGTTAGCAATGATCAAAAGACCATAGTCAAGCGATAGTGGTTAGAGGATCGTAGTCGATGGATAGTAGTTAAAGGATCATAGTCAAGCGAAGTTGATTGAATGATCGTAGTGGGTGATGGTGGTCAAATGATCATATTCAGATGATTGTGATTGGAGGATTGTATTCAAGCGATGATGATTAAGAGACTGCATTCTAGTGACGATGGTTAGATGATTATAGTCGGTCAATGATTGTTTAAAGTCCATAATCAACAAACAATGATGATAAGAAGATCATAATTATGCAATAATTTGATGACGTATGCAGCAATATTTTGTTGATAATTATGCAATAATTTGATGACGTATGCAGATATTAGATGACTATATAGTTGTTCGACAACAATTGTGAGGTAGTGATCCAACTGCAGTGATTAGGTAATGGTATAGTAGAACTCCTGAATTATTTAGGCAATGAATAACCTGTATTTATTCTCTTTATCATAGATCATTCTTTCAATATGTAAGTGTCTAATGATGTCAAAATTTGATGATTACGACGTAGTAGTTTTTTTTTTTTTTTTTGTTAGATGCTTGATTTGACTATAATTATATATAAACTAGGTAAACAAAAATTATTTTTATGAATCTTCCCTCTTAGAAAGCACTTTGAAATTGATGGATTGGGGGAAGTAAAAAATGCATAAGAGTACGAAATTAAGGCTTTGTTTCGGACAGCTTTTTTACTGCTTCTAAAAGTAGTTTTCTAGTACAAAAATTAAAATTTTTTTACTACAAAATTAGTTTATGAAGCATTAAAAAAACCGTCCCAAATAAAGTCTAAGAGGAACCATCACACAGTAGAGTTGGAGGGAGTATTGAAAAAGAGTGACTAAGTCAAACTATTCGTAATTATTAAAAAATAATTATAAAAGTATTTGTTTATAAAAAACCTATATGACCAAGTAATATGTATTAGCCACCTGTCAGAGGTCACTATTGGTCTCCATGGCTATGACTGTATTGTTTAGACACTCATAGTTACATTTGTCCAATCACAATGCTATAGTATTCTCATTAAGGATCTATTTGGAATAATTTTTTCACTATTTTGTTTTTCAAAACAACAACTATGATTTCGTCAAACTATTAGTTTTTTTTGCTATTTCTTTACTACATTTTATACATTAATATATATGATAGAAAGATGTTTTTTTTTTTTTTTGCAACAAGAATAGTTAAGTTACTTTTTCAATATCAATTTTATAATCAACTTTATCAAAAAAAAATAGGGGTGTCAATATTTGACCCGACCCGAAAACCCGACCAGAACTGTCTCGAAAATTTCAGGTTCGGGCCAAATCGAGTCCGAACCGGGTCGGGTTCAGGTTAGGGATTTCGACCTGTTTATAAAACCCGGTCGGGTTCGAGTTGACTCGGAAACCCGAAATCAACCCGGTTTGACCCGTTTTTAATTAATTTAGGAGGGTTTTAATGGATTTTTATGAAATAAGTAAATGGTATTTTAAAAAATTATAAATATTATTGCCCAAATTAAATTAATCTTGATTTATTTTAAATTAATTAAAGTAAATCTTATCTTAATTTGATTTAGATTTAAATAAATTGAATTAAATAAAAAAATTAATAAAATATACCCTAATCGGGTTGACCCGATCGGGTTCGGGTTCGAAAAACCGACCCATTTGCAAAAAAATGGCTAGGGTTTGGGTCTGGTTGAACAGTGTCGGGTCAATTTCGTGTTGGACCCGAACCCGACCCGTGACCCGATTTTAACAATCTAAAAAAAAGCATTAGAATTCTCAAGGTTATACTGACCTTTATCCTTCTCAAAATTATTGAGGCTCTAATAAATATGAAATTTATTTTTAAAAAAAACTTGTCGTTTTAAAGAAAATGTAATCCTCTTATTCCCTCTTCTTCATGTAGCATCTCTTGATTTGTTGTTTGAGAGCTTTGACTACGAATCAAAAGATCATGAGCTCATAGCTTACATATCTGACGTGTGTATGAATTTATCTTAATTGAAATAAGGATAAACATTAGCGAGGAGGGGGGCACCGTTGCAAAATAACCCCCTTCTCCCCTGCAAATGTCTGAACTACACAGCTATGGAGCAGCATACATCACACTTTATTATATAATGGAAGTCATCCTGCCTATATTATTTGTTAATATCTGTGAAGAATTAGTCTTTACTGAATATTCTGTTTTGCTTCAGTATTTAGGCAGTGAGGTTCTCTCTTCTTGGCATTAATTAACATATTGTTTATAGTTTTTTTAAATAAAAATTAATTAATATTGTTTAGAAAATAATTAAACCTTTATTTTATTTTCCTTTTATTTTTCTCCCATACAAGATACAACAAGCTTTTATTCTTGACAGCTAATTTATTCAGGCAGGCAAATGGCCGCACCACCCTTCTGCTTCTGCGTAATCAGAAGTGGAGAGAATATTTTGGGCTCTTGTTGGCGTTAAACAGCCCATAATGGTTCTCTGTTCCCCCTGGCTGCTTCATGTTCTCATCAAAAATGGCGAAAATGTAGGTCTCAATGTTCACTCCCGGCTTCTTGGGCGTCCCTTGATTCACATGGTTTATCAGATTTGACAGATAAGTCTGCGCGTTCTGCTGTGTGGCCACACCGCCACCATCCGACGGCCAGCCGGTCTCCGACACCACCAGGTTGACATTGCCACCGCCCATCTTCTCCAGCGCCGAGAAAAATGCGTCCACCATCGCATCAAACAGATTCTGATACTGCAACGGCCCGTCGGTGACCACCGTCCCCGGAGAAGTAAAGAGTGCGTAGTTGAGGTTGATGTTGGGGTTTCCGAGGTAACTGAAGTAAGGATAAACATTAGCGAGGAGGGGGGCACCGTTGCTGGCGAGGAAGGAGACGATGGGTTGCAGAGTGTCGTGGACGTCGGAGGAGAAAACGCCGGCGGAGGGAGGGTAGGACGTGCCGAAGACGCCGGTGGATACTGAAGTTGAGACCTTTATCCTGCCTTGTAGTCCGGCAGCCTGCAAGGCGTTTTGTATATTATTCATTGCAGGGAGGACGATCTCCGGATTAGCGCCGGGGATAAGCTCATTGCCGACAGCTATGTAACGAAAGTTCACGTCTTGGGCGAAAGCTTGAATATTATTTTGAACCCATCCGGTGGCAGCGGAGGGATTAGCTGCAATCGCTGAGAGATCAGAATCGACGACGTCGAGGATCACCGGAATGTTAGAGCCTCTGAGCTCTTGGAGGATATCGTGGTTGGTATCGTACAGTCGAATGCCTCCTATCCCGTTGGATTTGTAGTGGTCGACGACTTCATTTGGGGGAGGGAGATTATTTCCTCTCCGACCATAGCAGACACCAACGGATTCTACATCGATGAAGTTAAGAAGAAATCCGACTGCTACAATGGAGAAGAAAGTACTGATCGACATGGCTGGCTAGCTTGCTCTCAGTAATGATTTTTTCTACGATAAAAATACTGTGAGCTCTGCCTCATTATATAGAGCGAGAAGGTTGATTGATTACAGATTTTCCATTGAATGCGCAATGCGCATTTATGAAATGCGACAGAATTCCTCTTAGATCAGCGAATGGGAGATAAAGTGAGCGTCTTGTAAGCTATTTATGATTAGTTTAGGGTATATCTAAATCATGCGGAAACTTCAATGACCAGCCTTTGGCCCTTTCCACCTATTGGCAGACTCCAAAAGTTTCACACTTTAAGAAAGATATTCATCGTATATGATCTCATTTCTATCGATCATTATGTTTATATTTTATAATTCAAAAAAATATAAATAGTCAAATAAAAAACACATCAATGTATGCAAACAAAGATAAAAAATAATTTTTTTACTAGAAAAAAATTTTAGATTTGACAATACCGCTCATACATGATGTCAGAGCTATTGTTAGGTTCTTTTATTATAAACCTAAATCCATTCATTTGCCACATAATTAAAGAGTTTGGCTTTTATATTTTCTTTAGGCATGCATATTG
>NW_021319518.1:8395558-8399283 GCF_001605985.2 Dendrobium catenatum | reverse complement strand
TTAAAGTTCTTGTGTAACTCTCCATTGCATCACATCAGATCGAAAGCCATAGAAAGAGAAGAAGAAACCCTAATGACTTGCTCAAAACATCTAGGGTAATAAAAACTTTGAGGCTACTTCAAAGTTGAGAACTTAGGGGGAAGCACAAAGCAACCCAATGACTACTTAAAGTAATTCTAATTAATATAATAAACTCATAAAAGATACAACAACAACAAGCCTTTAGCCCACTATATGGGGTTGCCTACAAGAATCCTTTTTGTCCATTGTGTCCTTTTAAGAATCAAATTCTCATTTAAATCTAAAAAAGAAATGTATACTTTTACCTTTCTTAACATAAGCTAAATCTAATACATCTACTTTCCTAACCGGGTCATGGGAAGACCGCCATTTTATTAGAATTACATGAAGCTTAATATGAAAGATTCAACTTTTTGTCAATTGGGTTTGACTGTAGGCCGGTGATTGATGTCAAGATGTGAGGATAGTTTGCATCAGTTTTCTCAAGGTAACAGTAATTCTCATATGGAGAGTCAAAGATTCAGAAATTCGCCCATGACATGTGGTGTTAAGCAAGGTGAGCTGTCATAAGTCATCAATGAGGTATATAATGGCCATCAATGACTCCAATGGGTGATCCAACACTTTCATTTGGAAAATCCTAAAATAAACTCATTACAAAAAATCTACTCAATGCAATAATATTTTGGTTGGAATTGTCACATGCTCTGGCATAGGAGTGGAAGGAATTTAAAATTCACCTATGGAAAAATCAGCTATGCAAGATGCTAGTAAGTGCCTCCATGAGATGATAGCCCATTATAAACATGACTTGTATGCATGTCAGGAGGAATAAAGGAGTTTCTTAAATATACTTGCCGAGACATGCCTGAGTTTATTACAAATCATAACAAAGTCATCATTTGATTCTTGTGCATTTCGATGAACATTAGCTACAACTTTGTTTTTGGTATTGTACATTTGTTTGCTTACGAGCATTTGTATTTATTATATGAATATGCCATGTCAATGATGCAACATAATCATAATATTTATGCGAAGTTGTAAAATTTACATAAGCTTCTTAAGGTTAATGCCATGAACAGCTTCTAGAGTTCTCCATGTGAATTTATTAACCACAATAATATAAGCAAATTTGAGTATAGGTACTTGTAGATTCTAATCAACCAAATTATAATATACCAAGAAAAAAAAGTACGTTACAAAGGCTTCGATTTGATCATTTCTAAGAGGTCAAACTCAATTAATATCAAATTATGACAAGAGCTAAGATTAAGTCCATAAGAAGGTTGAGTCAAGGGGTATCAAGAGTTATTAAATGGGTTTTTTTTCCAATATGTTGTTAAGTTGTTTTTCTAAAGGGTGTGAGCTCCAAAAAATTGTGCCCAGGCAGAGAGTTTGAGTTTTCCCATTCAAATTTTCAGAAAGGCATATTTAGTTGCAATTAAAATATTATCTAGAAAATTTGTTCTCATTTTACTATGACTTTATGATCTAGTTCAAAGTTTCTTATAGTTTCAAGCCTCTGTGTTTGACTTCCCTCTTGGTAATAAGAGAGAATTTTTTATTAAGGCTAGTTATTAGAAGCTAGATGCTTAGTGTTTGGAAGCAATAAATTTAATTTAACACTAAAATTTATTGACTTAAACTTAAAGCGGATGATGGGGAAACTTATGATGAACTTGGTTAAGATCAAATGATTTTGTCCTCCCAAGCTGTCATGGACCCTGGTCTTCTTAGTTAAAAGAGATGGTTGACCTAATTTGACCGAATGATTCTTATTAGCAGTTATGGATTGCTTCGTCCGAGGTGAATGTATGGGCTCTATGACAACATTCAGTTAGAGGGTTTTGGTCATAAATGTTTACATATGATACCATTTTGTGGTAAATCATTAGTTAGAGACGTGCCGTGTCCTTACTGACATGAGATCTTCTTGGAGTGAATATATAGTGTAACACACAAAAAATATTGGCTCTTTGTGAGCTAAGTTTATTATTAAATTTATTGCTCTCTACAAATGATAATGGAGAGTGAATGGATTTTGTTTTATGTTTTAGATGGTAAATTTTGTTTGAAATATTTTTAGATTTTGGCAAATATTAAGATTTTAAATTTCACTGAAGTTTGAGCCCCAAATAATTAATTTTATTATTTTGGGGGAGGGGCATTTAAAAGTCATACTCCCCTTTGGCTGAGATTTTATTTTAGCACTACTATTAACAGGGTATTTGAATGTTCTTATTTTACTATCATCAACCATATTATATCATTAGGGCTTTTTTAATAAAAAAGGTGATGTATTAGGGTGTTCGAATAATAGGGGATTTAATTTAATGTGTCATACATTAAAATTTTGGGAGCGTAATTGAGCATAGGTTACGACATGATATTAAAGTTTCTCAAAATCAGTTTGGATTCATGCCAGTAGCTCTACTATGGAAGTTATGCATTTGTTGAGATGTTTCATAGAGAAGTATATAGAGAGTAAGGATGATCTACATATGATATTTATTGAATTAGAGAAGCATATGATAAAGTCTCAAGAGGGAGTGCTATGGAGAGCTTTAGAATAGAAAGCAGTTAATAATATTTATTTTCAAGTCATTAAGGATATGCATACAAGTGTTGTTATTTGTGTTCAAACACAAAGTTATTTGACCAAGTGTTTTCTTATTAAGTTGAAATACATCGAGGATCAGCTTTAATCCCCTATATATTTGCTTTAGTCATGAATGTTCTTACTAGATATTTACAAGAGGATGTACCTTGGTGTATGCTTTTTGTTGATGATATTCTTCTTGTTGATAATAATAGAGCGGGAGTTGATGAAAAAATTGAACTATGGAGGTTAATCTTAGAGTATAAAGGTTTCTGTTTAAGTAGATCTGGTGGGGGAAAGAAATATAGGGAGCCTATACCCCTCGCCCTCACGGGAGATTTGTGTGACCTTGAACCAACGACAACCCACTAATTCACAAAACAAATATGATGAATAAGATGAGGAAGAACAAACTCTTACATTTCAAATCTAAGACTGACTTAGAAATTAAAAAAAAAACAAAATTACAACGACTTACAATCTTGACTCAAAATCAAAGACACCCTAAAATTGTTTTACTTAGAGACAAAAAATACATATGGAGTGGCACTTGCGGAGAGACGAAAGAGATTAGAAGCCGAGGCGAAAGGTTGGAAAGAACTCGCAAGATTTCCGGAAGGGATGAGAAAGAAGACGGACAAAGCTCGCAAGCTTTTCCAATAACCCGCAGGTTAGATTCCAAAAATCACATAACATTCAACTAACTTTAAAACATTACAAGCCCCTCATATATATAGGTATGAAAGGGGAATACAAAAGGACACAACATTAATTTCTCAAGAACCTAAACATCACAAGCATGGAAATCCCCCCATGCATTCACGGAAAACCGCCCAAGCCCAGTAACTGAAGGAGCAGCCGCGGGAGACAAGGAGGCCGCACGGAACCAAGGCGCCACGCCACGGGAAAACACCCAGGCTCTGAAAACCAGCAGCCGGCCGGAAATCCAAAGGGCAAAGGCACAAAAAAAATTAAAGCCCATGGTGGAAGCCAAGGAGCCACACATGGGAAAACCAAACAACTTCTTGGGATTCCAAAAGCCCTTTTGGAAACCCAAGAGACAATTTAAATGAAGATATTAAAAACTATAATAAAAAGTACA